>NC_068320.1:129211-429211 GCF_025860055.1 Xyrauchen texanus
GAACAAGAGCTAAAGTAAAGATTCCTCATTTGCCCGCTCTCAGACGCTTATTGAATTAATGAACAAAGATCTCTGCTTTTCATAACAAATGTTGATCCCCGGAAAGGGAAGCGCACCGTGCCTGGAAATACTGCAATACCAAGTCGATACGTAGAGTGGACGGAGCAAGCCCCTCTTCCATCTCCCAGGCCCAAAAATCCATTTAATATATGGTCCCCGGATAGGGGACGTATCAGATATTAAACTGATAAGAACAGATTTTTTTTTTTTTTTTTTTTTATTCCTTCACTAGGCAGATCTTATGTTACACAGCTCAAACAAAGAAAAAAGGTCATAGTCCCCAAATTACATAGATCCCCCCATGTTTACCTATATGTAAACACACAAATATAAATATACTGTATATAAAACATTAAGCAACATTCCCTCATTACGATTTCATACATACATTCTTTCTTCAACAACCCCGCCCCCCCAAAAAAACAAGATACATGTACATGTTTGTGAATCAATCCCTTCAATAACAAAAGTGCATACAGATATTCCCTAATATACCTGACCCCTAACAGCTACCAAAGTCCCCCTCACGTGCCCAATCGTTCCTCCCTTTCAACCCACTCCCACTCTCGGTAACCCTCTCCATACCCTAACAGTTCTCTCTTCACCAAAGCCCTCCTTAAAAACTTGCACTTCCTTCCTTATCCTCCCCAGCAGCCAGCAAAACACCTTGTATGGTGCTATGCGGCACACTTTCTTTCTCAAGCAACCCCCCCTCCATTCCCACAGAGCTCTTTTCCCTTCAGATATTACTCCCCACACTACCCTCCTCTTTTCTTTTCCTATACTGCCCAACCCCTGCCCATAAAGCACCAGCTCTCTTGTCAGCTCAGGACCCCCCATTCCTCCCACCAGTCCCTGACCATCCCCCACATAGCGACTGCCCCTGGGCAAGACCAGAGGGCATGCGAGATGGTCTCCTCCTCATTGCAGCCAACTGGGCACATCGGTACACCACTTTGTCCATGCCTGTAGAGGCTCTCTCACCGGCAGGCGTCCTAAGGCTGCCAGCCAGTTTAGGTCTTTACAGGCCCCTACCAGATACGATTCTTGCAGAGTCACCCACTCTATGTCATTAGAAGGCCGACTATATGAGGCTCTTTCAACCATCTCATCTCTCAGCCTGTCGTAGACTTGCCGGTGGTCAAGAATTACAGATTGGTCCAGACACCACCTGTTTTGTGCTATCCAAGTCGCCACCTTCTGATAATGCTCTGGCCTCTCTATGGACCACGGCCTCATGCTGCTCCAAAGAGTCAGTCTCCTCAGAGGAAGCCCAGCCAGAACCTTGCCAGAAGGTGTGCCCTGTGCTCCTCACATTCTACCACCAACTTAGCTGCGAAGGATGCAATAAGTGCAATACCTCTCAGAGGGATGCAAGGCACCCCTCTCCCCCCGTTCCTCAGATGCCTGCACATCTGGGCTCTAGCCACCAACTCCACCCCACTCCTCCATACAAATGAGAAGATCAACTTCTCCAATTCCCTCTCATACCGTGGTGGAGCCGGGTAGATGTAGGCCAGATGGTTCAGGCATGGGAGGAGATCTGTCCTTACTACCTCTACCCTACCCCATAATGACAGTTCTCTTCCCCTCCATCTCGTCAGCTTCCCTTTCACCTTCCTCACTCTGTTCTCCCAATTGGCCTGGGCACTGTTTTCCCTGTAGAAAAACACCCCTAGTATCTTGAGACCATCAGGGCAAAGGCTAAAACCCCCAGGGGCCTCCACCCTACCCCGCCATCTTCCTGCGAACATGACAGAGGACTTTTCCACATTCACCTTGGCACCCGTTGCCCTGCTGAACCTCAGTATTGTGTTACTGGCTACCTCAAAGTCCCTATCGGAGGTCAGGAAGAGGGTCATGTCATCCGCATACAGGGCCACTTTTACACCCTCCCTTTGCACCCAGGCAGGTGCAACCCCATCAAAGAAGGTTCAGAGCGCAGGGCTGCCGCCAGGGGCTCGATCGCCAGAATGTACAGTAGAGGCGACAGAGGGCACCCCTGTCTCACCCCCCCTAGTTGCCTCACTGGTTCAGAGAGACAGCCGTTCACCCCTACTCTACTAAACGCTCCCTCATAAAGCAACCTTACCCAGGCCCTGAAGCCCGACCCAAAGTTCAGTCGCTCCAAAACTGTGGCCAGAAATCTGTGGCTCACTCTGTCAAAGGCCTTTTCTTGGTCAATGCTCAAGAGTGCTAAAGGCAGGTTACGTTGCTCCACCCAGCAAACACAGTCTCTGGTCAGTGCCAAATTCAGAGTCCCGTTCTACCCGGTACCCCACAAGTCTGGTCTGAATGGATTACCGATCCTATCACCCTCCCTAAACGTAAGGTCAATGCCTTAGCCAGTATTTTATAATCGACTGCCAGGATGGTGATGGGCCTCCAGTTCGCCAGGTTCTCCTTGGGCCCTTTTTTATATAACAGGGTCACCAGCCCTGTTCTCATAGAGGGAGGCAAGCGCCCCTCCTCCAGGCCCTCCTGATACACCCTAACTAGGTCCTCCTTTAGCTGGGGAGAAAGGCCTTATAGAACTCTATAGGAAGGCCATCTACCCCTGGCGCCTTACCTCCCTTAAGAGAACTCACTGCTTCCTCAACCTCCCTGCAGGTTATCGGCGCTTCCAAGTCCTCCCGATCCCTCCTACATAAGCCCACACCCAGGTTTTTCAAAAACTCTTCTACCTCTAAAATTGGAGCGCCCTGTCACTGAAGAGCTTTTTATAAAATGCAGCTGCCATCTGTAACATCTTATCTGTCTGAGTGACCACCCCCTTCAGCCTGTAGGCCCTCGATGATCGCATGTCGCTGGCGGTCCCTAACTGTGGTGAAGAAGAACCTTGTCGGTCTTTCATCTAAGACCCTCTTCCTGACCCCGATTGCAACAGGACTCCCTCTGCCTCCTCCAGGTAGACCTCCCCAGAGACTCCTGCAATAGCCTGGCCCTCTCCCATCCCTCACTTGTAACCAAACTACCTGTACCCCATAGCTCTTGCAGCTCTAATGACAAGCTCTGCACTCGTGCTCGCCTTTGCTCGGCTCTAGCTCTTCCCCAGCAGCTGCAGAAGACAGCCACTCTTTCCTTCACCCCTCCCACCATGCTCCGTGTGACTCGAAGAGACCACGCAGATTCCTCCACCCCTCATACAACCTCCCAAGAGCTTCCAAAAACACTTTATTTTTAAGATTTGTAGTGTTAAATTTCCACTTCCTCTCGCCTCTCCTTACCCCTCCACCCAAATTTGCCCACACTCCTACCATGCAATGATCTGAGAGCCACATGGGCAAGTGGGTATATCTGCTCAGCTGTACTCTGGCTGGGAAGAATAAGTAATCCAGTCTTGAAGCTGCCCCTCTGCTATTCTGCCATGTGTATTCCCTCACATCTTCCCCGATGCCCTGAAGGAGTCTTGAGAGAGAAGCTTGCAACTAATTGTGCAAGTTCTCCCCCTCTCCCAGAGAGACGTTAAAGTCTCCCCAAAGACCACCCTGCGGTTTGTAAACAGAATCGGGCTATGGCCCCCAAAACCCTTCCCTTTCTGCCAGCTTACTCGGCCCAGTATACATTTATTAACCGGAGCGCTACCCCCTCCACCTCACGTCTACAACCAACACCCTCCCTGGGACCGGAAAGCTAGTAGTTTCCACCTCAAATTCCCAGGAAAAGAACAGAATGCCCACCCCATCCGCCCTCCCATCTCCCACTCCCCATTCTAGTGGACCTGCATCCCACCCCTCTGAAAACCATGACTTATCCCTTTCTTGTTTCAGATGGCATTCTTGGAGGAATAAAACATCGAGAGGCAAGGATCTGACAGACAGGAACATAGCAGCTCTTTTCCTAGGCATCCTAATTCCTCTCACATTTAAAGTGGCCACCCTCAGCCAGTTAGTCCCCCATTCTCACCCGCTCCCCCTCAGTGCCCCTCTCCCCTGACCCCCTGTCTCTCCTCATGTTTACCCCCCTCATTAACTACTCTAGGAGACTATTTTCCATCCCCTTCCCTCCCTGCCTGCCTTTTGCCCTCCTCTCTACCACCTGCGTCCACCCCCCTGAGTCTAAAATACCCGCCTCTCCTTCCTCCTCCTTTTCCATTCTGTCCCCCCATGAGGCATTGCCCTCCCCCAGTTCCTCGTCCTCAGTCACTGACCCCATAACAGTCATTGTCCTACTACACTTGACCCCGGGCCACCGTCCAGGCTCGAGGCTTTGCGGCGGCTTAAGCTCAGTGACCCTGAAAGTCTTTGCTGCTCTCCCGCTCGAGATCTTCCACTGGTGTTCTCCTGTGTAGTGGCCTGTATATGTTGCCCCCTACCCTCCATTGCACCTGTAAGGAGCTCGCTGATATCAAAGTCTGACCAGTACTGGGACGTAGATGCTTCCTCTTCCTTCGTATCCTGAATGTGCTCTTTTTCCCCAACTTTCCTTCTCTCTCTCAGCACTTGTTTCCGATCGGGCAGTCCTTCCCTTGCTCTCTGACTTTGGTTCTCATAGGGCCTTCGTTAATTATCTCTGTCACATCAATCTCTGACCACTCCTGTGATGGGGATAACTGATTGATGACTGTTTTGAGTGGGCCTTGCTGTGTAGCGCTCCCTCATCTTCCTCCTCCAAATCTCCCTTCGAGTCACTCTGCTGCTGCTCCTCCAGCGAGATCAACATTTCCTCTGCCTCCAGTGGTTGACCCTGCAGGCTTCCAACTGAACTCCTAGAAGCTTCCTCAGGGTCCGCCAGCAAAGTACCAGACTCCACCTGCAGAGCATCGTCCTCCCTAAAGAGACTTGCAAAAGTCCTTTTCCTCTCGCGGGCACCCTCTATACAGGTGTTCTTCACTTCCACACAGGCTGCATCTTTTGGAGCCTTGCATTCTGCAGAGCTATGGTCAGTCATGCTGCAAAAGCGGCAGCGAAGACCGGGCAGCTTGACTTAATGTGCCCCTGTCCTCCACACCTCCGACAATACATAGGCTGCCCGGGTAATGAAGGAAGCCACGGTTTGGCCCAATGGAAAAACTTCCAGGAGGATGTATGATGCTTCCTCCCATCGTCTTCAACCTAACGAGAAATCGTCTCTTCCCATTCCATATTCCATGCCTGTCCCTCAGCCGCTCTCCTCCTCTGACAGCCTCGCAATACCGAGTGAGAAAGGCCATCACGTCTCCGTCCTCCACAAAGGGATTATACACATGCACCGTCAGGGGGAGAAAATCCTGGGTGAACACCGGCTGTAGGTGCAAACCTTGCAGATATGCATGTTCTTTCTTTTTTTCCCAGGCCTCATAAAATGCAACACAGTCTTTTAAGCCAAAAAAGGTCAAATCAAAAAATCCTACCGTGGCAAAATCTTGCAGACAGAAAACCGCAGTAGCTGGGATCTTGAAGATTTCTTTTAACAATTCCAACACAACAAAATCTCTTCCAAAGCGTTCTTTGACCGTTGCAGCTGCATCCTCTTTCACAGACATCCGCACCGTATTCCTCAACCGCACCATTCTGGCCGGCGTCGTCGCCTCCTCTTCCAGCATAGTGCCCGATAAGAACAGATACTACACTTGATCTTAGCCAAAAGGCCGAGAAGCGATGCCGTAATCACTCTGTGAGAGGACGGCCGGAAACGGAAAAGCGAGATGAGGTCATGGTGAGAGCGTCAAAGGTCACAAACTATCAAGTAGACATGGACGGTTTGACCAGTGCGGGACCAAACAAAATGGACCATGCCACTCCACGATGCAATATCAGCGTGCAACACTTTTCAGCGTAACAAGCAAAGCATTGTTCCCACCAAAAAACGATCAAATGATACTTTATTGATGTCTTTCTCTCAGCTCGAAGGCCGCTGGAGTGCCGTTGGCCGAAACCCCGTGTGGAGGCCAAACTGATCTTTCTACTCACATTTGAACATTTGGGATTTATGTTTTCTTCTGCTATGTTTTTGTGTGCCCTTCGCAATGTTATATTACACATTGGCTTTTCGTGTAAAGGGAACAATGTGTATGCATTGTCAATGTGTGCCCAACCAACGCTGACACCACACCTAGCTTTGTTTCTATGTCTCAGTGAAGGACGCTGAAGTCTCTTGTTTCAGAGTAGCTAATCAAACGCTGGGGCCAGACAGACCTTTTTATTCTCTTATGAACGCAAATCGTGGCTTTTTTCTTTTCTTTTCTTTTCTTTTTCGGATCCATTGGGTCCAAAGTTTAACTTTGGCTCTGTACTTTTAATAATTCAGGCTAATCTCGCTTTTCTCTTACACTGAACAAGTGAGCTTGAAGTGAAGACGAAATCCTTTGTGAGCAAGTAGGAAATCCTGCGTGTTTAGGTGATGGCGTCCACTTCAGTAGCAGATACGGTTCTTTATTTCTATCTCTGTCGGATCGCTGAACGCCATATTTCCTTTGTCTTAGTTTGATACAGCGCTTCATTTCTATTTGTGAGCTCGGAGGATGCCGTGTGGTCTTTGTCTTAGTTTGATACAGCGCAAGAAAATTCAACTTGTGTAACAGAAATTCCAGTTTCAAAGTTCAGAAAAATAGGAGTCTGCTCTAAGAGATATTTAACATTTAATCTATACTGTTTTCACATTATTCATGAAAATATGTCATCGGTGGTAAACCATTTAGTTCCTGTTACATATATTTATTGAAATACTTAGTGGTATAGAGTTTGTGATGGAATTGACAGCAAATTAGAAAATTCTTCTTTTAAGAGAATTTGTCATTAGTGTTGTCGACACTTGCATTATTCGTTAAACAAAATTCAGTCATAAAATAATCAACCAAAGTCGAGTTGCCCTTTATGAATAATAATAATAATAATGACAATATGTTAAATAACTGTTTTACCCTCAGCTTTAATGGGAAAAGCTGAACTGATTATAAATGCTTTCTTTTTTTATTTGTATTTTTATTTTGGAAATATCCCTTTCACATGTAAGCACATCCTGGCGTTTAGTTTTTTTTAACCCAGTATTTATATGTCCATCTTCTGTTTCCTCCCTGTGCTTTCATATAATTGTTAATTGACTGAATTTTCCACTATTCTTAACATCAGTAAGATTGGAGGAAAGCAGAATCCGTTGTCAGCATGTCTTTCTTCATCTTGTGGGGTTTTTAAAGATAGCATCATTGAACTTTAACGTTTATGTTTCTTACGTTGAAATGATCAGTGACAACGCAAGGCTTTCTTTTCGGAGGGACATGCATACGAATGTTACAATATTTAAACGTGTTTTTGATCGTGTTCACGTTAAGTGAGGATTCCGTTTCTACAGATGGAGATGCAAATGAGAAATAAACAAGACCATTGCTTAGGATTCAAAATATTGTATAAAAGAAAGCGAGCCTTTCAACATTGTTTAATGCTGTCTTAAAATCTAAACAGTGCAAAACGAATGATCAGGTTGGCGTTTATGGGAAGCACCTCAATTGAGAGCACGCCCGACAAACACAACAGAGATAGTTTTCTTTTTTAAACGAATGACCAGGGAGAGCGCGGACGCAGTCCCCACTACCAGAAATTATGCAGTCGAGATTCCCACATTTGGGGAATTCGCAAGGGTCAGCACAACCGAAGTGCAATGGCCGAGCCTCACCCTGGGTGAACCACCTTCATGATCATAGTGTCTCCCCTACCAGGTAAGTATAAGTGCAAGGGTTTTGGGGCAGAGGGCCCATTCTCCTCTTTACCATTCATACCAACGTTGTCCTCATACACAAACAAATCATCCACAACTCCTAGTGCATGAATGCGCTTTGCAATTAAACAGGCGTGTACACAAACTTTAAACCCCAACTTTTATTGCTACCAAGTCTGTGTATTAGTTCTCTGCCTTGTGACAGTTTGTGGTCTCAGGAGTGAACGACAACAGCACTATACCATTCGCTTTCGGCCGACGAGTCGGCGTTTCGTTCACGGACACGCAATCACACACCTGAACAAGAGCTAAAGTAAAGATTCCTTATTTGCCCGCTCTCAGACGCTTATTGAATTAATGAACAAAGATCTCTGTCTTTCATAACAAATGTTGATCCCCCGAAAGGGAAGCGCACCGTGCCTGGAAATACTGCAATACCAAGTCGATACGTAGAGTGGACGGAGCAAGCCCCTCTTCCATCTCCCAGGCCCAAAAATCCATTTAATATATGGTCCCCGGATAGGGACGTATCAGATATTAAACTGATAAGAACAGATTTTTTCTTTCGAAAAAATTTTTATTGTCACTCTTTTTCTTTTTTCCACAATTTTTCTTTTCAAATATGTTTTCACACAATCTTACCATTTTCCTTTAACCAATAAAACAAAACATATACACACAACTTCATAATATTTGCAAAATAAAAAGGACAATTAACAAGACAAATTTAAGACACTAGTAAAATCATAAAAAATCTTAAAAGTCCATATTTTTCAATTGTGTGCTTAAAAGTCCATATTTTTCAATTGTGTGTTAAAAGTAATGTTTTAAAAATAATAAATAAAAACAACTTGGTGCCAATTTAAAATGCCATCTATTGTTCAAGACCGGGATGAGTCCCTATCAAATTGGCCATCATCCCACTCTCCAGGAAAGGCACTTGGCATGCCGCTTCTGTGCTCAGAGGAGATCCCTCTCCTCCTGCCCGCTGGCCTGCTGTTCCCGTAGCCGGTGGTGGTAAGGGTGCATCTACAGGCGGCCAAAGTACGGTGGCGGCCGGGACCTCTTCCGTGTGACCCCGGCCCCCGGTCCGAATAACAGCGCCGGTACCCCTGCAGCGTTGATGTTACCATTTGCTCGCTCGCGTGGAGGGGAACCGTAACGTGTTTCCCCACCAGCAGGTTTCTTGTGGTCCAGATGGCATCCTTGATTGAGTTGAAAGTGAGCCAGAGCGAGGTAAAGTTTTTGCTGTACAGTCCTTCAAGCCCTGGCCCACACCAAGGATGGCGAGCTTGTAATCCATCTGGACCCTACCCGCTGGCAGGCACGGGAAATACAGGGGCCGGTCTTGGCCCACAGGTCCGCGCAGCAGCTGCACTCCCAGAGCAGGTGTCGTACTGTCTCCGGGGCACTACACCCCGGACGAGGGCAGACTGGATTCTTGGCCATGCCTCTGGAGTGCATCACCGCCCTGACCGGGAGGATCTCATGGGCCACCATCCACGCCATGTCCTTGTGCCTATTCTGGAGAGTTGGGTGGGCAGCATTTTTCCAAACATCTTTTGCCTCACCTAGTGTGAGGCCTGGGACTGGACTCACTGTTTCCCGGTCCTGCACAAAAGAGACAAGAGATTTGTGGTTGGTTAAAAGGGTGACATCTTGCGACTCTAAACAATTTCTTTTAAAAACTTCTTGATAAAATCATATTCTTTTGGAAGATTAAAAGCCACTGGGGTTGTCAAATCTTTTTTTAAAATCTTTAAAGCTCTCAGATAAGACCCCATCCAAAAGCGGGCCATGGCTGCAGTCTTATTTTCTGTGGATGGGGTCACCGCATAACCAATATGCAGGGCAGTGAAGCGGCTGGCTAAAAACAGGTGGGGGTCTGGGAGGCCTTTTCCCCCATTTTCTGGTCTTTTCCAGAAAAGACCAGAATCTCTTTCCAACGAGATCTCTTTCCAACGAGAGACGAGGGACTGCTGCGTTATGTGCCTTACAGAAACCTGGCTGTCTACGGAGATTCCAGACTCGGCCATCGAAATCACGGGCTTTTCCGTGCACCGAGCGGACAGAGCGAAAGACCTCTCTGGTAAAAGCAGAGGTGGTGGTGTATGTTTTATGATCAACAAATCATGGTGTGATCAGAGGAACGTACATTTCATCAAGTCTTTTTGCTCTCCTGATCTGGAATATCTCATGCTTCTGTGTCGACCATTCTGGCTGCCGAGGGAATTCACAGCGGTTATCATCACAGCTGTGTACATCCCCCGCAAGCCGACACAGACCGGGCACTCAGGGAACTGTATGGGTGTATAAGTGAGCAGGAAACCGCGCACCCTGAGGCTGCGTTCATTGTTGCCGGGGACTTTAACAAAGCCAACTTCAAAGCAATCGCCCCAAAATACCACCAACACATAAAGTTCAACACACGAGGGACCGGGTTTTGGATCATTGTTACTCTCCCTTCCGGAAGGCTACAAATCCCTCCCCGCCCCCATTTGGCAAATCGGACCATTCTTCCGTTCTGCTTCTGCCCGCTTACAGGCAGAAACTGAAACAGGAAGCACCCACCCTCAGAACGATCCAGTGCTGGTCGGACCAATCAGACTCTGCGCTACAAGACTGTTTTGATCACGCGGACTGGGAGATGTTCCGGTCCGCCTCTGATGACGACATCGAGGTTTACGCTGACAGCGTAACGTGTTTCATCAGGAAGTGCGTAGAGGACGTTGTTCCGACCAAAACTATACGGATATACCCCAACCAGAAACCATGGTTTAACGGCGATGTTCAGCGGCACTCACTGCGCGGACCTCCGCTTTAATTCTCCTAACACGGAGGAGCGTAAACAAGCCAGTTATGCCCTCCGTAACACTATCAGTGCAGCTAAACGCCAGTACAGGCACAAGCTTGAAGGCCAGTTCAACACCACTGACTCTAGAAGTATGTGGCAGGGAATTAACACAATCACGGACTACAAGCGGAATAAAGTCTCCGCCATGAACACCGCTGCATCTCTCCCGGACGAACTTAATACATTTTATGCTCGTTTTGAGGACAGTAACACCGCCCTCGCGGAGAGAGCACTCGCTGCTGACGCTACAGAGGTTGATTCACTCTCCGTCTCTGTTGTGGATGTAACCCGATCATTCCGACGGGTGAACATCCGTAAAGCCGCGGGTCCAGACGGCATTCCGGGCCGCGTCATCAGAGCGTGCTGCGAATCAACTGGCTGGTGTTTTTACGGACATTTTCAATCTGTCCCTCTCCCTGTCTGTAGTCCCCACATGCTTCAAAACATCAACCATTGTGCCTGTACCGAAGCAAGCTATAATCACATGCTTAAATGACTGGCGTCCTGTTGCTCTGACCCCCATCATCAGCAAATGCTTCGAGAGGTTAATCAGAGATCACATCTGCTCTGTTCTGCCCCCTCTTTGGACCCATTGCAGTTTGCCTACCGCAACAACCGCTCCACTGATGATGCCATTGCATCTACAATACACACTGCTCTCTCCCACCTGGAAAAAGGAACACATATGTGAGAATGCTGTTTGTAGACTACAGCTCAGCATTCAACACCATAGTGCCCTCCAAGCTTGATGAGAAACTCCGGGCTCTGGGCTTAAACAGCTCGCTGTGCAGCTGGATCCTGGATTTCCTGTCAGGCAGACGTCAGGTGGTTAGAATGGGCAGCAACACCTCCTCATCACTGACCCTCAACACTGGAGCCCCACAGGGCTGTGTTCTCAGCCCACTCCTGTATTCCCTGTACACACATGACTGTGTGGCAACACATAGCTCCAATGCCATCATTAAGTTTGCTGACGATACGACGGTGGTAGGTCTGATCACTGACAATGATGAAAGAGCCTACAGAGAGGAGGTGCACACTCTGACACGCTGGTGTCAGGAGCACAACCTCTCCCTCAACGTCAGTAAAACCAAGGAGCTTGTTGTGGACTTCAGGAAGAAAGACGGAGAACACAGCCCCATCACCATCAATGGAGCACCGGTGGAGAGAGTCAGCAGCTTCAAGTTCCTCGGTGTCCACATTACTGAGGAACTCACATGGTCCGTCCACACTGAGGCCGTTGTGAAGAAGGCTCACCAGCGCCTCTTCTTCCTGAGACGGCTGAGGAAGTTTGGAATGAACCACCACATCCTCACACGGTTCTACACCAGCACTGTAGAGAGCATCCTGACTGGCTGCATCACCGCCTGGTACGGCAATAGCACCGCGTACAACTGCAAAGCCCTGCAAAGGGTGGTGCGAACTGCCAGGAACATCATCGGAGGTGAGCTTCCCTCCCTCCAGGACATATACACCAGGCGGTGTGTGAAAAAAGTCACCCAAGTCATGGGCTGTTCTCACTGCTACCATCAGGCAGGCGGTATCGCAGCATCAGGACCCGCACCAGCCGACTACATGATAGCTTTTTCCCCCAAGCAATCAGACTGTTGAACTCTTGATCTATCAGGATCAATAATTAGCACTGCACTTTATTAATCTATAATCTCACACTGGACTGTCAACATATTCTCCTCAATACAACTGCTATATATATATATATACACATATATATTTCATATACTCCCACTTATTGTATTGTATTATATATTCTGTTCTATATTCTGCATTGTATATAATTATTGTGTTGTGTAAGTATGTGTACATTTGATATGTAAATTGTTTTGTGTAAGTATGTTGTTTATTGTAATTGGTATATGTCTCGTCACTGTCATGACTGCTATGTTGCTCGGAACTGCACACAAGAATTTCACCTACTGTTGCACTTGTGTACATGGTAGTGTGACAATAAAGTGATTTGATTTGATTTGATTTTTCTTGATGACCTCCCTTTTCAGTCTTTCCCACCTGGACCCCCACAAGAAATAAAACACTGCCCTCTCCAGGTCTAGAAGAAAACTCCTAGGGGGACTAAAAACAGAGCATGTAAGTAAAAGTAAGGGTAAAATCACTGCTTTAAATATTAAAACCTTTCCTTCTAGAGTCAATCGTCTTAGTCCCCAAAACCCCAGTCTTTGCCTGACTTTCCCTATCATGTCAGTCCAATTTCCCCGTCCTCCACCCTCATTGTCAAATTTAACCCCTAAAATTTTTAAATCAGTCTCTTTAAAAACGACTTCAAGTCCACCTGTGTCCACGTTTCCCCACGGCCCGAAAAACTGGGCCTCGGACTTACTTCTGTTGAGCTTGGCGCCCGAGGCCTGACCGTACCAGTCTGTCACATCCATTGCTCTTCTTACTGATAAAAAATCTGTCGCTAAAAGGGTCACGTCGTCCATGTACAGAACACAGGTCGCCGTCAATCCACCAGTCCCCGGAACGTCTAGTCCTTTAATCCATTTATCCTTTCTCAAGATCTGTGCCAGTGGCTCAATGCACGCCACATAAAGGAGTGGAGATAAAGGGCATCCCTGACGGACACCACTACAGATATTTATTGTTTTGGTTAAGTGCCCATTTACAAGACTTTTGCTGACCATGTCATTGTACAGCAGTCCCACCCAGGCTATGAACCTCCCTGGAAAACCCATTTTTGTCAGTACGTGAAACAAGTACTGGTGCGAGACACGATCAAATGCTTTTTCAAAATCTAAATTGAGGACTACTAACCGAAAATTTCTGTCCCTCGCATAACAGATGGCATCTCTAATCAGTACTAGGCTGTCCGTGATCTTCCTCCCTGGCACAGCACAAGCTTGATCCGGGTGGATTACGTCCTCTAAAACAGTCGACATACGTGTGGCTAAAATCCTACTAAAAAGCTTACAGTCAAAATTTAAAAGCGTAATCGGTCGCCAGTTCTTTAGGTCAGTCTTGTCTCCCTTTTTGTACAACAGTGAAACTGTCCCTATTCTAAAGCTGTCGGGAAGTCTGGTCAAAGTCTCAAATTCTTTAAAAACGGTCAATAATTCATGTGCTAAAATATCCCAAAAAGTCCCATAAAACTCTAGGGGGAGTCCATCCATTCCTGGGGACTTCCCCTTTTTAAAACTTTTAAGAGCCTTGTGAATTTCTAAAATGTTAAAATCCTGGGATAAAAAAACACCTTTGCCATTGACATTTTTCTCTAAAAACGCTAAAACTTCCCTTAAAGTGTCATTATCTACTCTTTTTTTGCAATACAAATCTTCATAATATTTTGTGACCCCACTTAATACGTCTTTTGTTGTGTGCGCTTCCCTCCCTCCAGTTTTCAAAGATGTTATTACCCCTCCCCGTGTAATAATTTTTTTAAAAAAATATCTAGTGCACTTCTCCCCTTCCTCCAGGTCTTTTTCTCTGCTTCTTAACATGACACCTTTGCTTTTTGTTTCACTTAAAATTGACATCTGCTTTTTGACTTCTTTGACCTCTTCACTAAAATCAAAACCATTATTTAAAAGATTAAAATATCTCTGTAATCGTTTTTGCAGCCCCTGTATGCATCGCTTCTCTCTGTTTTTTCTATCTTTCCCTACATTCCTAAAAAATTGTCTTGTCCGATCTTTTACCATGTCCCACCACTGTGCACTTGTGTCGTAAAAGTCTTGGAGGGTCTGCCATTGGCTGAGCTGCTCCCTATATTCTCTAATTACTTCTTCATCTTTCAAAAGGGAACAGTTCAGCTTCCAGAGCCCTCCCCCTACCGTCACACCCGAGGGCAGTGAAAGGGTGCAGGACAGCATAACGTGGTCAGAGAAGAAAATGGGAGTCAATATAGCATCAGTAGGCGGGAAGTCTCTTGTAAAAATGTAGTCAATTCGAGAGGCTTTGGAGCCATCACCACTGAACCAGGTGAAGCCCTCCTCTCTTTGATGCAATTTTCTAAAACAGTCAGTTAATCTAAAATCTTTCACTAACCCCTGCAATAAAAATGATGTTTTATCTACTTTAAAATCATCAGCTACCCTCTTCCTATCTCTTTTTGTTAAAACACAATTAAAATCACCTGCCACAACTAGGGGGGCTCTACCCAGCATATGGGGCTGCAAGTCTTCTAAAAGCTCATACCTTTGATTTTTCCCTGTAAAACCATATACATTAAGAATGTTAAAAACCTTATCTAAAAAAGTCAGATTTGCCAAAATTGCCCGCCCATCCCTTACCACAGTGCTACCTTCACCAAGATATTTGGGTTATTAATTAAAATGGCAACACCGTCGTTTTTGTTAAAATTGGAACCACTCCATAGCGAAAGGCCCGAGGTCCAAAGCTCCTCCCACTTCCTGTAATTCTCCAAAAAAGGAAGAGCACATTCTTGCAACATAAAAACATCTGACTTAAAAAATTTTAAACAGGATAAAACACTCTGTGCTCGCAGAGTAGACCTCACACTTCTCACATTTATTGTAGAGATAGTGAGGGCCATGAGCAGTGTGATTAAAAGGTATGGGCTATTAAGAAACATTGTATATTAAAATCACAGAGATATAATTAAAATCATATTAAAACTTGTGACACTTAGGTCTCCTTTAACCTGGAAGACCCAGGGTCAGGAGGGTAGGTGCTCGAAGCCAGAGAAATTCTCTTGCAGCTCTTTTGGCGACGATGATTTTAGCTTCACATGCAGAAAAGAGACCTCATTTGGGGATCCAAAAGGCCACACATGGTCCAGACAGCCCGAAAAGGAGCTGTCTGGGCACTGCATTGGCCTAAGCTTTTTTTCCTCTGTTTCAAGCAAAGGGGATCCTGCGGGCCTTTTCTGCACTTGAGCGTTTGGGAGTGAACACCCAGTTTCACTCCCACTCGAAACCGTTTGGAGGGAGGAAACTGTTTCCTCCTCCCCCTCCTCCATTTCTGATTCAATATTCTTTGGGGAGGGAGGAGTTTCCTCAACCTGTTCCAGTACTCGGTTAGACTCCACCCCCATGACCGCCCCACTTCCTTCCTCCTGTCCAATCCCGGAGGCTGGCTGGGAATTTGAATTTCCCGCCAAAACCTCCGGTCCCGCCTCCTCCTCTCTAAATATTATGGTTTTGTATGGTTGTGGGGCAGCCATTTTGTTTGCTTTTAATTTGTTGGCAAAGCTTTTAGGGCAATCTCTGTAGAGGTGGTTTGAATCTCCACAGAGGTTACACCGTCTGCCATTGGTACATTCCTCAAACTGTGACCAATTTCTCTACACTTCCCACATATTATCTCTTGGCATGCTTCAGCAAGATGCCCAAATTTCGCACACTTCCTACACAACTTGGGCATCCCCTGATAATGAATGTAGCCTCTGTTCTCTCCCAACACAATCATGGAAGGTAGATGTTTCAGACCCTGGTAGCCCCCGGCGTCTTCCCATTGTTTAATGGGAATTCGCCAGGAGCATGTCCAAATGCCATCCTCATCCAACACTTTGACTGGTGGACCTCGAACAGTGCAAAATCTACCCAGCCAAATACAGATATCATCTCCAGTTACTGTTTCATTGAACATCCTGACAATCACAGTTTTAAATGTGTTGTCAGAAAGTTTCTCCGCAGAAAACATGGAAAACTGGGCCTTAACTGAATCAAACTTTTGCCAAAACATACTCAACAAGGAAGCACTTTTGAAACTTAGGTCAAACCTTTTGTTCAGGGGCAGAGTCATTAAACAATTCAATTCATCAGGCTTAAAATTAAGGGTGTTTTGGATCAGCCTTCTGGAAAAGTCAAGCCGTGACATCTCCAGAAGCTTCCCCTCCACCTCCCTAAATAAAAACCGCACGCTGTGGTGCCTCCTTGTGCCAGCACGGGCAGCTGACATTTTGGAGGCACCAACAGGCTAAAATACACAATAAAAAGTATAAAATTTTACAATAAAAAACTTAAAACAGCAAATAAATTAACTCAAATAAGCAATAAATATGACACAAGATAAAAATAAAAAACGTACCTTTTCAGTTGTCTGCAAAAGCTCGTTTCAAAATGTTCTCTCAATTGGAATAGCCCAAAGCCACAACAACGGCTAAAGGCTCCGCCCAACTGAGAAGTCGATCGCTGTCTCCACCTTCAGAACTTAGCCAAAAGGCCGAGAAGCGATGCCGTAATCACTCTGTGAGAGGACGGCCGGAAACGGAAAAGCGAGATGAGGTCACGGTGAGAGCGTCAAAGGTCACAAACTATCAAGCAGACATGGACGGTTTGGACCAGTGCGGGACCAAACAAAATGGACCATGCCACTCCACGATGCAATATCAGCGTGCAACACTTTTCAGCGTAACAAGCAAAGCATTGTTCCCACCAAAAAACGATCAAATGATACTTTATTGATGTCTTTCTCTCAGCTCGAAGGCCGCTGGAGTGCCGTTGGCCGAAACCCCGTGTGGAGGCCAAACTGATCTTTCTACTCACATTTGAACATTTGGGATTTATGTTTTCTTCTGCTATGTTTTTGTGTGCCCTTTGCAATGTTATATTACACATTGGCTTTTCCTGTAAAAGGGAACAATGTGTATGCATTGTCAATGTGTGCCCAACCAACGCTGACACCACACCTAGCTTTGTTTCTATGTCTCAGTGAAGGACGCTGAAGTCTCTTGTTTCAGATTAGCTAATCAAACGCGGGGGCCAGACAGACCTTTTTATTCTCTTATGAACGCAAATCGTGGCTTTTTTTCTTTTCTTTTTCGGATCCATTGGGTCCAAAGTTTAACTTTGGCTCTGTACTTTTAATAATTCAGGCTAATCTCGCTTTTCTCTTACACTGAACAGTGAGCTTGAAGTGAAGACGAAATCCTTTGTGAGCAAGTAGGAAATCCTGCGTGTTTAGGTGATGGCGTCCACTTCTGTAGCAGATACGGTTCTTTATTTCTGTCTCTGTCGGATCGCTGAACGGCAAATTTCCTTTGTCTTAGTTTGATACAGCGCTTCATTTCTATTTGTGAGCTCGGAGGATGCCGTGTGGTCTTTGTCTTAGTTTGATACAGCGCAAGAAAATTCAACTTGTGTAACAGAAATTCCAGTTTCAAAGTTCAGAAAAATAGGAGTCTGCTCTAAGAGATATTTAATGTTGCAGGTCCCGGCACCGGAGACCCAGCTGACAGATTACAGTTATCTGTAAAACAGGATTCAATGTAAAGAATGACAGAGTCGCGTCTGCTCTTTCTCAGCCCCTCTGCAGATATGAGGGAGCATGCGCAGTTCACGGTTTCGTTCGCGACCCTCCAGCCAGCATGTCAAAATAAGAGTCCTTTACTTTTGTCCACATAAATGCAAATATAAGTATGTTAATTTGCATACATTATAAGCCAATAATGCAATCATTTTACTCTTAGCTATATTCAAAAGAAGGGAAAAAAAACACAATTGTGTACATACTTTGTGTGTATCACACTCTCCCTGACAAAATAAGAAAAGCTCCAGTGGTCAACCTCTTTCCTCCAATATGTGCAATCAACACACGGGCACAGTGAAATTGTACGGTATGTATGTGTGTGGAGTGTATGAATTGGGATAACTAATTTGTGGCAAGTAACTATTTATACCCCAGAAAGGTATGTGTGTGATTGGATAAGCGGTTACTGCATTAAGTGTCGGGTATGGGCGTAGCACAGGCTGACCTAAAGTGTCATAAGTGTAAATCTGTCGTGGCCTTTTCTCTCTAGTAGACCTTCTCCCTGCAGCTTCATCCCCCACACTTGGAATTTCGGCCTCTCTTGCTACTCCCTCTGACTCAACACAAGCAGCTGTTTCCCTCTCCTCGTCCACATCATCCTCCACAGGTGATACCAGGTAAGTATTTGGTTCTCTTTCTGGTGAATTTTCCAGTATCCTTGATACTCCCCTTCTCTGTGTTAGATTGAAATCTTCTCTTACAGATGCTCGCTCAGGTAGAGGGCTATTCATTGGTTCGGTCCAGCTAACTGGGTTCCTCAGCCAGTATCCTCCTCCACTACTTTCCTCATCTGAGTCCGTCATGTCACTGTCTCGTTCTCCAATGTTTTCTCTGTTGGGTAACTGACCTCTTTTCTCTTTTTGTCTTTCAGGTTTTGTCGATCGGAATGTCGTTGTGGGAGCCTCCACAGGTAAGTCATTCACCAGTAGTAGTAGATTCCGGTGCAGTGTCCTAGTTTTCTTACTGTCCCCATTTTCAGGGGAGACTACATAAACTGGGTTATCAGATACCTGCCCCTTCACCACGTAAACCACCTTTTCCCAGTAGGATCGTAACTTCCCTGGACCCCCTCTTTCTCCAAGGTTTCTGACGAGCACTCTGTCTCCCACTTTCAGTACCACTCCTCTCGCCTTCCGGTCATATTGAGCTTTCCCTCTCGCACTTGCTTGACGACTGTTTCCTTCAGCAATCTTGTATGCCTCAGCCATCCGCGCCGCCCACTGCTTTGCATATCCCTTCGTAGTGACTCCGTCCGTTGGCCCCACCAGGCCGAAGATCAGGTCTACTGGAAGGTGAGGATGCCGTCCGTACAACAGGTAAAAGGGAGAATATCCAGTGGACTCATGCCGGGTGCAGTTGTAGGCATGCACGATTTGAGGTAAGTGCTCTTTCCACCTCTCTTTTTCTTTGTCTGCCAGTGTCCTCAACATCTGTAGAAGGGTCCAATTGAACCTCTCGACTGGGTTTCCTTGGGGGTGGTATGGCGACGTTCGAGAGTGGCCGATTCCAGCAAACTGCTGGAGAGTGCGAAACAGTTCATTCTCAAACTCACGGCCCTGGTCATGATGTAACTTGGCCGGATACCCAAAGCGTGGAATGTAATCTTGGAACAAGCGCTCGGCTGCAGTCCGCCCTGACTTGTTCTTGGTTGGGTAGGCTTGGGCGAACCTTGTGAAATGGTCCATGACGACCAGGATAAATTCATATCCTCCACGGCTCGGCTCCAGGTGCAGGTAGTCAATGCAGACCAGCTCCATGGGTGAGTGTGTTGTGATGCTACCCATGGGCGCTCGCACATGTATAGTCGGTTTCTTCTGTTTTATACACGGGCACTTTCTGGTCACATATTCTTCCACTTCAGCTTTCATGTATGGCCAGTAAAACCGTTCCCTCACCAGGCTCAGTACTCGCTCCGTACCCACGTGCCCCATCTTGTCATGGAGGTGCTCAAGTGCCAGCTTTTTGTACTTGCTCGGTAAGACAAGCTGTTTTCTCTCCCTTGTTCTGCGATATAGGAGTCCTCCCTCAAGATGTAGCTTATTCCACTCATACATCAGCTTTCGGTTGGTTCCTGTCAACAATCCCCTCATCTCGTCTGTCAGGGTGACACCCTCCTCCTTCCATTGTCTCACTTGAGAGATTACAGAATCTTCTTTCTGGGCTTGAATCAGTTCATCCTGTCCTATTGTCGGCAACCAGGTGGTGGGTTGATGTGGCTCATCCTCTCCAGTCGACATATACAGAGCAGCGACCCAGGCTACGCCCTTCATCTTTGATACATGACTGCCCTCCCATGCTGCTTGTATTGCCCCCGTGGGTAGCCCTTCCGTGCACTGTGAAGTGTATCTATCAATGTCCAGAGGAAGACGAGACAAGGTGTCTGCGTCGATGTTGACCTTTCCTGGCCGATACTTGACATCAAACTGGTAGTCAGACAGCTCCCCGACCCACCGATGGCCTACTGCGTTGAGCTTTGCCGTGCTCATCGCGTATGTCAGGGGGTTGTTGTCGGTGTACACTGTGATGTGTGGGGCGTAGAACAGGTAGTCCTGGAACTTCTCGCACACCGCCCACTTCAATGCCAGGAACTCAAGTTTACCACTGTGCAATCTGTAGTTCCTCTCCGTCGTTGTCAATGTTCTGGATCCATATCCTATTACTCTCAACCTCCCGTCTTGTCGCTGGTATAAGATAGCCCCTAGGCCCCTTTCAGATGCGTCAGTGTGGAGCGTGAAGGGTAAGTTAAAGTCCGGATATGCCAGTACAGGTGGGCTTGCTAACATACCAATTAGTTCCTCCAGGATTTGTTGGTGGTCCCTGGTCCATTCTACTGGAGTTCTGGAGGGAACTTGTGGGCCTTTAGCTTTATTCCTGCTGCAAGTATCCAGTGTTGCTCCAGGCTTCCCCTGCAGCAGTTCGTACAAGGGTTTTGCTGTCCTGGAAAAGTCTTGAATGAAGGCACGGTAGTAGCTGAGGAACCCAAGTAACCTTCTCACATCGCCTACAGTCTGGGGAGTCCTGGTTGTCAAGGATCGAACAGCCTCCAGGTCCTTAGGATCTATCCGCACTCCTTCCGCTGATACCAGCCGTCCGACGTACCTGACCTCACTCCGGAACATTTCACACTTTGCAGGTTTCAGCTTTACACCATGATGCTGGAGGGCCCT
This sequence comes from Xyrauchen texanus, assembly GCF_025860055.1. NCBI lineage: Eukaryota > Metazoa > Chordata > Actinopteri > Cypriniformes > Catostomidae > Xyrauchen > Xyrauchen texanus. The sequence continues at coordinate 150,167 of NC_068320.1, forward strand.
CAACACTCTATGGATGTTCTCAACATGCTCTTCAAAGGATCTCGCATAGCATAAGACGTCATCCAAGTATGGGATGCAGCACTCATCCCTGAGCGAGTCAAGCATTTCTTCCATACTGCGTTGGAAGGCAGCAGGCGCATTGGACAACCCAAAGGGGATCCGGACCCACTCATACAGCCCCCAGGGTGTGATGAATGCTGTCATGTGTCTGGATCCCTCTGCGATGTACCCCTGGTGGTACGCTTTGCCTTGGTCGAGAATGCTGAACCAGGAGTATCCTCCAAGGGTGTCAATTAGATCCTGTATCCTAGGCAATGGGTGACGGTCAGGGATGGTTTTTCTGTTCAGAAGACGGTAATCAACACAGAGCCTCAGTTTGCCATCCTTCTTGCGGACACAGACTACTGGAGCGGCGTATGGTGACTTTGATTTGACGATCCATCCTTTCGCTAGGAGATCTTGTATGTAGCTCTTTACCTCGTTAAACAAGGGTTTTGGCACTGATGAGTACGCCCTCTGAACCGGGATGTCGTCTTTAAGTGTGATTGGCATTTGCAAGCTGGGTATGCAACCAATGTCATTGTCACCTCTGCTGAAGGCACCAGACTCCTCATACAACATTCTTTGAACAACCTCTCGTTGGCCCTCTTCCAGGTGGTCCAGGTTGATGGGTGGATGCCACAATGATGTTTTCACCTCATCCTCTCGAGTGGTTGCAGAATGGATCATTGTCTGCGTTGGCTCACTTGTTTTACCAGGCTCCACTAATATCCTCTCAATCCGCTGTAATGTTCCAATCACTGTGCCTCGTGGCAGGGTCACATCACCCACTGTGTTATTTCCAATAGGTATGGAAACACAAGGGTCACCGTGGGGTTGTATTTCTAAGAGCCCCTCTCCAATGTCCAAGAATCTTAAATGGTCACTATTTTCATGAGGCTCAAACAAGACCACAGTGTCGGAGTGTGTCATCCTCAAAGGGATTCTGCACTTCACCCAAGTCACCTGTCCGGCCCGGATAACTACCCCTCTGGGACCCACCTTCAAGTACCCGTCTTCGTTATCTTCTTCAACAGCTTGGATCACCTTGACTAAAGTTTGTGCCTTTTCGCGAGGGATATCAATGGCCCCGGCCAGTAGTGAGGTAAGTGTTGACATCAACTGCTCAGACTGTCCTTGAATCAGTTCTTCAATTAAGTTGAAACCCAGGAGTGGTCTCTCAATTGGCATCTTACTCACCAGGAATGGAACATTAATAGATAGACTCGGGTCCTCATTTCCAAGCAGATTGACTGTAATGACCGCCCAGCTGTCAAATGGGATAAGGTCTCCATTTACAGCGTAGACTCTCAGATCATCTTGACACTCAAGAAGTTCCCGAAGCGGCCTCACCTCAACACTTGGCAGATATTTCTCTTTCCACTCACGGTCCACCATGCTGACTTGGGCACCTGTGTCGAGTAATGCCCTCACTGTCAAGCCATTCAAGTTGCACTGGGTCAGTGCCTTGCTTCCGATCAATTTGATTATGTTGTCATTTTTCTTACAGGGGCCCAGAACACTTGCTCCTTGGCTCCTGGACCTCACCTCATTTATAGATTTGTTTGTTAGTCCCTCGTGCTGGTGTTCTTGTTCTAGCACTTCTCCCTCCTTAGGCCTGGCTGGCTTTGGGGGAGCAACTTCTGGTTGGGGCATTTGCTGTGTGGTCACTGGTTGCCCCTTGGCAGTGGCCGGTTCCCGTTTCCCTGTCTCTGAGGTCGTTGTAGGCACCCCACTGCCCGGTGTCCATCCTCACCACAGATGAAACAGTGAGTACAGTCCTGTCGCCCTTCGTCCGCACACCATGGACAGCAATGCCAGCGGCTCACCCGGCGAAAGGATGGTTGGCTGGAGGAGCATTGGCAGCCACCCTCCGTTCGCACTGGCATGGAGTGTTGTATAGCGTCTACCATGCTGGTTAGAGCATCAATCCTGGCAGTAAGAAGCTTAATCTGATCGTTCTGCCCTTTTTGTGCAGCAAACTCTTTTGCAGCTCTCACATCTCCGCCAGTTTCATCGCTAACTTGGGCACTATTAGCCATGGATGGTTTTGCTCTGTTTGGTGGGCCCAGTCGACGCAGCCTCTCATTCTCATTTTCATAACGTGCCTGAGGATAGCATCGTCAGTTACATCACTATCGGCTAGCAAGGGTTTCAGCTCGCTGCGAATATCTTTACACCGGTGGCTTAGACCCTGGTAGACAGTGTGTAAGAACACATCCTACACCGTAGCTGCACTATACTTCCTGTCTGAATCTGCTTGTTTAGCCGCAAAGAGTATTTTTTGTTTCAACCCCATGACTCGGTACAGGAACTGTTGAGGGGTTTCGTGTTCACTCTGCTTGGTGCACATTAGTTCTTGGAATAGCTCTGTGCTATTTCGGTCCCCCAAGTGTGATTGTAAGAACCCCTTTAGTTCAGCTACAGTCATGTCATCTTTGTTCATCAGCATATCTTTAAAAATGCCTGGCTTGATAATTCGCAGCACCCCTCTGACCACATCGGCATCGCTAAAGCTCTCTTTTAGACCGCTGTCCATTTGCCTGCAGACATTGTTGAACGTGATGTCTGACGAATTATCTCCAATCTGGCCTCCATGTATCTTAAACTCACGGGGCTGGATATACTTAAACCCCCCCATAGGGAACGCAAAGTCATGAGCTACATTTTTTTTCTGTTCAGTCTGGTATATGTGTGCTGTAGTGGTGCCTCCCTATGCTACAGTGTGGGTCAAGTTAGTGTTCTGGGTAGGTGTCGTGTACTGGCGAATTTTTCTGCTAATTTCTTCGTACTCTGCAAGCATTTTACGCATGTCTGTGTTTGTTTCAGGTACAGCGCCCTTAACACTCCCAGAGTCAGGTGTAATATGTGATGTCAGATAAGGGTTATCAGTGGTAGGTGGATGTAACATATTTGTAAGGTGGGTGTCTGTATCAACATCAGATGTACATACAGCAGTGTAAATCTGTTTTGCTGATTTTACAGTCTCTTGCAATGACAACAGTTCACTCATACCTTGGTCCTCAGTCTCGAGTAAAGATTCACTTGACATGAAGGCATCGATGTACTCGAAACAACCCTCACGGTCTTCCAGGTCAAGTTCAAATGAGTCTTTACCTCGTACTGGTCCGATGACCTTGGCGATACGAAACAGTTCATCAGCAGGCAGCGTCATCAGGTCTTTTCTGATGTCCCACACCAAGCATTTCCTCGTACGATCTGCCATGACGTTGTTCTCTGTTGTCCTTCCCGAAACTGCCTTAACCTCAGGATGAAGACAGCCGCCTGTTCAGCCCTCTGCGTGCGTCTTGTTGTCACCGTTGATGCAGCAGCCACCGGCCTCTAGCCCCAGTGCCACCTTGTCCCACGGTCCTGATATCTCTGGATCCACCTCCTAGCGTCACCTGGCGTGGATCCCGGACGAGCCCCCAAGAATCTGTTGCAGGTCCCGGCACCGGAGACCCAGCTGACAGATTACAGTTATCTATAAAACAGGATTCAATGTAAAGAATGACAGAGTCGCGTCTGCTCTTTCTCAGCCCCTCTGCAGATATGAGGGAGCATGCGCAGTTCACGGTTTCGTTCGCGACCCTCCAGCCAGCATGTCAAAATAAGAGTCCTTTACTTTTGTCCACATAAATGCAAATATAAGTATGTTAATTTGCATACATTATAAGCCAATAATGCAATCATTTTACTCTTAACCATATTCAAAAGAAGGGAAAAAAAACTCAATTGTGTACATACTTTGTGTGTATCACATTAACATTTAATCTATACTGTTTTCACATTATTCATGAAAATATGTCATCGGTGGTAAACCATTTAGTTCCTGTTACATATATTTATTGAAATACTTAGTGGTATAGAGTTTGTGATGGAATTGACAGCAAATTAGAAAATTCTTCTTTTAAGAGAATTTGTCATTAGTGTTGTCGACACTTGCATTATTCGTTAAACAAAATTCAGTCATAAAATAATCAACCAAAGTCGAGTTGCCCTTTATGAATAATAATAATAATAATGACAATATGTTAAATAACTGTTTTACCCTCAGCTTTAATGGGAAAAGCTGAACTGATTATAAATGCTTTCTTTTTTTATTTGTATTTTTATTTTGGAAATATCCCTTTCACATGTAAGCACATCCTGGCGTTTAGTTTTTTTTTTAACCCAGTATTTATATGTCCATCTTCTGTTTCCTCCCTGTGCTTTCATATAATTGTTAATTGACTGAATTTTCCACTAAACTTAACATCAGTAAAATTGGAGGGAAAGCAGAATCCGTTGTCAGCATGTCTTCCTTCATCTTGTGGGGTTTTTAAAGATAGCATCATTGAACTTTAACGTGTATGTTTCTTACGTTGAAATGATCAGTGACAACGCAAGGCTTTCTTTTCAACGGAGGGACATGCATACGAATGTTACAATATTTAAACGTGTTTTTGAACGTGTTCACGTTAAGTAAGGATTCCGTTTCTATAGATGGAGATGCAAATGAGAAATAAACAGGACCATTGCTTAGGATTCAAAATATTGTATAAAAGAAAGCGAGTCTTTCAACGTTGTTTAATGCTGTCTTAAAATCTAAACAGTTCAAAACGAATGATCAGGTTGGCGTTTATGGGAAGCACCTCAATTGAGAGCACGCCCGACAAACACAACTGAGATAGTTTTCTTTTTTTAAACGAATGACCAGGGGAGAGCGCGGACGCAGTCCCCCACTACCAGAAATTATGCAGTCGAGATTCCCACATTTGGGGAATTCGCACGAGTCAGCACAACCGAAGTGCAATGGCCGAGCCTCACCCTGGGTGAACCACCTTCATGATCATAGTGTCTCCCCTACCAGGTAAGTATAAGTGCAAGGGTTTTGGGGCAGAGGGCCCATTCTCCTCTTTACCATTCATACCAACGTTGTCCTCATACACAAACAAATCATCCACAACTCCTAGTGCATGAATGCGCTTTGCAATTAAACAGGCGTGTACACAAACTTTAAACCCCAACTTTTATTGCTACCAAGTCTGTGTATTAGTTCTCTGCCTTGTGACAGTTTGTGGTCTCAGGAGTGAACGACAACAGCACTATACCATTCGCTTTCGGCCTACCAGTCGGCGGTTCGTTCACGGACACGCAATCACACACCTGAACAAGAGCTAAAGTAAAGATTCCTCATTTGCCCGCTCTTCATAACAAATGTTGATCCCCCGAAAGGGAAGCGCACCGTGCCTGGAAATACTGCAATACCAAGTCGATACGTAGAGTGGACGGAGCAAGCCCCTCTTCCATCTCCCAGGCCCAAAAATCTAGTTAATATATGGTCCCCGGATAGGGGACGTATCAGATATTAAACTGATAAGAACAGATACTACACTTGATCTTAGCCAAAAGGCCGAGAAGCGATGCCGTAATTACTCTGTGAGAGGACGGCCGGAAACGGAAAAGCGAGATGAGGTCACGGTGAGAGCGTCAAAGGTCACAAACTATCAAGCAGACATGGACGGTTTGACCAGTGTGGGACCAAACAAAATGGACCATGCCACTCCATGATGCAATATCAGCGTGCAACACTTTTCAGCGTAACAAGCAAAGCATTGTTCCCACCAAAAAACGATCAAATGATACTTTATTGATGTCTTTCTCTCAGCTCGAAGGCCGCTGGAGTGCCGTTGGCCGAAACCCCGTGTGGAGGCCAAACTGATCTTTCTACTCACATTTGAACATTTGGGATTTATGTTTTCTTCTGCTATGTTTTTGTGTGCCCTTCGCAATGTTATATTACACATTGGCTTTTCGTGTAAAAGGGAACAATGTGTATGCATTGTCAATGTGTGCCCAACCAACGCTGACACCACACCTAGCTTTGTTTCTATTGGCGCTTTTCCATTACCAGTACCAGCTCGCCTCGGCTTGCCTCAACTCGGCTCCCTTTTCGCTCTGTTTTCCATTGCAGACAGTACCGCCACAAATAGTACCCGGTCGTCATAGCGACGCCGCAGGAAACTGCCGTGACTTAATCTTATGCGCGACACACATATCCGCTACCCACACACACAGGACAATGGAGGAAATCGAGTGTATGCTGTTTTTGATCCTCGGGATGTGGCTGTTTCTCACAGCAAGAAGACAAACGTTGTTTCATGAGAGGCTGAGGGCAGTAAAACGAAACACTGCTGAAAAAAACAGGAGAGTTTGGGAATTACTACAGAGTTCAGACTACGAGACGAATCCGGTTGTTCAAAGCCGACGCAAGAGGGTAAGTTATGCTAACATGGCTAACGTTTGCATATGTGTAAATACTATACTATATGCAAAGTATTTAATCAACTTTATAGCTACCAGTATTACGTACTAAAATGTGCATGGTTTATGTGTTTCAGATCCGTTTAGCTTTGCAAAGTCGCCGCGGCAGACCGTCTTTTTGGGCTTTCAACCGAGCTACCGAGTGGTGGGATGTTATTGTTCCTGGTTTCACAAACGCGCAGTGGGTTCAGAACTTCAGAATGTCGGAAGAAACATTCATATATTTGTACAACAAACTGCGTCCAGTGATGGAGAGACAAGACACAAGCTTCCGCAAGTGTGTTCCTCTAAAGAAGAGAGTGGCCATCGCACTATGGAAGCTTGCAACCGGTTCAGAGTACAGAACTATCGGCCATCTTTTCGGAGTAAGCATAACAACTGTTTGCCGGTGTGTTCAAGAGTTCACTGCTGCTGCAGAAACGTTGTTGGTTCCCGAACAAATCCGTTACCCAGACCAGGAGAAGTTTGAAGAAATGGCTGCCTACATTGAGAACAGATGGGGGCTCCCGCAGTGTGTTGGTGCTATTGATGGATCACACATACCCATTTTGGCACCACAGGAGTACCACTGTGACTATTTCAACCGTAAAGGCTGGCACTCCATCGTCCTTCAAGGTGTTGTAGATGGAAAAGGACTGTTCTGGAACGTGTTTGCAGGACTGCCTGGCAGCTTGCATGATGCTCGTGTTTTAAGACTGTCCACATTGTGGGAGTTGGCCAGCCGTGGCAACCACTTTCCAACTTACACCAGGAATATTGGTGGGGTGAATGTTGGCTGCTACATCCTGGGAGATTCTGCCTATCCCCTGCAGAACTGGCTCCTAAAGCCATTCACTGACACTGGACGGCTGACAGTAGAACAGCAGATCTACAACAAGAAAATATGTCGAGCACGGGTAGTGGTTGAAAACACTTTTGGTAGACTGAAGGGAAGGTGGCGTTGCCTCATGAAAAGAAATGACTGTGATGTTACAATTGTGAAATCTATGATTCTTACTTGCTGTGCTTTGCATAACCTTTGTGAGAGTCACGGAGAGGACTATGACAATGACTGGGATGCACCTGCAGCAGCAGAGCCTGTGGTGCCAGTGGCACAGGGTGTTGAGGAGGAGGGCAGAGATGTACGAGAGGGTCTGATGCGTTATTTTAATTGCTAAATAAATACATTATCATTAAATATGTTGTCTCTGCTGTTTTTCATTAAAGGTTATCACAGTGTACAATCTGAAAATACTTGTTCAAACCCTTGTAAAAAGCAAACCATCCAAAAAAACACTGTTTGTAATAAGTTTCAAAAAGGTTTTATTTAAACACGCATACAAATAGAAAAAAATATAATATTAATATAAATTCACACATCCAACTATATACATATGTTACATGTAGTGCAAACATTAAATTAAAATAAACAAAGGGGTTTCAGTCCAGGGGCGGTGGAACAGCATCCCGCACGGTTCAGTGCCTGGACAAGCTGGCTCAGGGTTCCCAGAAAGGCCTGGTTGAAGGACGACATTGCAGCAATCTCCTCTCTCCTTAAAGCCGCTCGAGTTCTCGGGCATGTGCTGCATCATCGAGTGCCATCTGTAAATGGCGCTCCGCTGTGCCCGGTTCAACTCCAGCTGCTCGACATCCGATGTCTGCATCTCCCTCAGGACAGTCAGATGCTCCTGTTCCCTCTTTCGTTTCCTCCGTCCTGGCCAAAAAATAATTACAATGAATGAGTTATAAAGAAAAACGGACCAGTCACGTTTCATTCAAAGGTTGTGTGTGTTTTAAATTGTTCACATGTATTATCATTACAGCTGCTACACAAAAAAGACAAGCCCACAACTTACTATTACTTATATAGTATATGTAACGACTTAACATCTGAGCCCAACTATTTTAGTAAATGTCAACATTAAAATACTATGTGTACAGTATAGGTGTACACTGTGTACGTCTGGAAAGTTATAAAAATACTGAACAGGTATATTAATGAATCCTGTATTCCCATAACTGGGAATGCTTCCTGTTGTTATGCAAGTAAGTTTACGTTATTGAGTTATTGATACGATTAATGACATATTAATAAGTGTGTATGGATTCACAGACAACAGGCTAGAAGGGTTTACTTTTTCTCAATTATACTATCCGGTTGCCGGTGTCGACGCTGCTGCGGGTCTCGGTGTCGACGCTACTGATCTTGTTGGTGTCGATGGTGCTGCTGGTTCTGGTGCCAACGTGGCATCAGTGGGTGTCACTGAACCATTCTCCCTCGTCGAAAATGAATCTTAGATAGAAAGATCATACAAAAGTCAACACAATACGAAAATAGCAATGGCAGAGTTAGCAGCTAGCTAGAGGTAGCAGCAATTGTTATCTGCGACACAAGTTTACAGTCTTCGTTGTTATAAGTGAGCTTCAGCTTTTCAAAAGCCAGCCTACAGAAAACATAACTCTCGAGCTGAGTGCGCCTACAGAATTAATGTAATGTAAACTTAAAACACTTACCATCCTCCATCAGCGACTCCAACAAACTGGTGGCCGAGTCAAGTCCACCCTCCCCCGTTGCTCGCCGGTCTATGGCCGTAGATACCGTCCATCTGTTCATACCACTTCCAGCTTTTTCGGTTTGAACCACTGCGGCCGTTGTGGTCCTTTACAGCTCTGTAGTCACTTTTCAGTTTTTTTAACTTTTCCCTACATTGCTGGAAAGTCCTGTTGTAGCCATGTGTGGACAGCAGTTCGGAGATTTCTCGATAAACTTTTTCGTTCCTCGTTGCCCCATCAAGCTCTCGCTGGATCCTTTCTTCGGCAACCAAACAAAGAAAAGTCTGCACCTCCTCGTTTGACCATGGCGTATTCTTCCGAGTTGCCATAATAATAGTTGTGTAGGCTATATCTGTGTTTACTTTTTAAACTATTTAAAAATGGCGGGGTTATTCTGGCTACTCCGTCTGGCGCGCGCAATGATGACGCAGTGAATAGTGACGATTCTCTCTGACCAATCAGCAGTCGGCATTGTTTTTACGTCACATTTTAGTATCACCTCAGCCCGCTCAGAACCTCGCCGGAGGTGGTACGAAAAAAAGTACCCGAAAGCAGGTACAGGTACAACTTTTACACAGTGGAAAACCAAACAAAGTCGAGTTGAGTTGAGCCGAGGTGAACTGGTACTGTGTAGTGGAAAAGCGCCATAAGTCTCAGTGAAGGACGCTGAAGTCTCTTGTTTCAGAGTAGCTAATCAAACGCGGGGGGCCAGACAGACCTTTTTATTCTCTTATGAACGCAAATCGTGGCTTTTTTTCTTTTCTTTTCTTTTTCGGATCCATTGGGTCCAAAGTTTAACTTTGGCTCTGTACTTTTAATAATTCAGGCTAATCTCTCTTTTCTCTTACACTGAACAGTGAGCTTGAAGTGAAGACGAAATCCTTTGTGAGCAAGTAGGAAATCCTGCGTGTTTAGGTGATGGCGTCCACTTCAGTAGCAGATACGGTTCTTTATTTCTATCTCTGTCGGATCGCTGAACGCCAAATTTCCTTTGTCTTAGTTTGATACAGCGCTTCATTTCTATTTGTGAGCTCGGAGGATGCCGTGTGGTCTTTGTCTTAGTTTGATACAGCGCAAGAAAATTCAACTTGTGTAACAGAAATTCCAGTTTCAAAGTTCAGAAAAATAGGAGTCTGCGCTAAGAGATATTTAACATTTAATCTATACTGTTTTCACATTATTCATGAAAATATGTCATCGGTGGTAAACCATTTAGTTCCTGTTACATATATTTATTGAAATACTTAGTGGTATAGAGTTTGTGATGGAATTGACAGCAAATTAGAAAATTCTTCTTTTAAGAGAATTTGTCATTAATGTTGTCGACACTTGCATTATTCAGTTAAACAAAATTCAGTCATAAAATAATCAACCAAAGTCGAGTTGCCCTTTATGAATAATAATAATAATAATGACAATATGTTAAATAACTGTTTTACCCTCAGCTTTAATGGGAAAAGCTGAACTGATTATAAATGCTTTCTTTTTTATTTGTATTTTTATTTTGGAAATATCCCTTTCACATGTAAGCACATCCTGGCGTTTAGTTTTTTTTTAACCCAGTATTTATATGTCCATCTTCTGTTTCCTCCCTGTGCTTTCATATAATTGTTAATTGACTGAATTTTCCACTATTCTTAACATCAGTAAGATTGGAGGGAAAGCAGAATCCGTTGTCAGCATGTCTTTCTTCATCTTGTGGGGTTTTTAAAGATAGCATCATTGAACTTTAACGTGTATGTTTCTTACGTTGAAATGATCAGTGACAACGCAAGGCTTTCTTTTCAACGGAGGGACATGCATACGAATGCTACAATATTTAAACGTGTTTTTGAAGTGTTCACGTTTCTATAGATGGAGATGCAAATGAGAAATAAACAGGACCATTGCTTAGGATTCAAAATATTGTATAAAAGAAAGCGAGTCTTTCAACATTGTTTAATGCTGTCTTAAAATCTAAACAGTGCAAAATGAATGATCAGGTTGGCGTTTATGGGAAGCACCTCAATTGAGAGCACGTACGACAAACACAACAGAGATAGTTTTCTTTTTTTAAACGAATGACCAGGGGAGAGCGCGGACGCAGTCTCCCACTACCAGAAATTATGCAGTCGAGATTCCCACATTTGGGGAATTCGCAAGGGTCAGCACAACCGAAGTGCAATGGCCGAGCCTCACCCTGGGTGAACCACCTTCATGATCATAGTGTCTCCCCTACCAGGTAAGTATAAGTGCAAGGGTTTTGGGGCAGAGGGCCCATTCTCCTCTTTACCATTCATACCAACGTTGTCCTCATACACAAACAAATCATCCACAACTCCTAGTGCATGAATATCAGATATTAAACTGATAAGAACAGATACTACACTTGATCTTAGCCAAAAGGGCGAGAAGCGATGCCGTAATCACTCTGTGAGAGGACGGCCGGAAACGGAAAAGCGAGATGAGGTCACGGTGAGAGCGTCAAAGGTCACAAACTATCAAGCAGACATGGACGGTTTGACCAGTGCAGGACCAAACAAAATGGACCATGCCACTCCACGATGCAATATCAGCGTGCAACACTTTTCAGTGTAACAAGCTGTTAGAAATGAAAGTCTTCTAAACGATAGCAGTGCCTTTTCTCTCCGTCTTTTATTGAGTCGTGAATGAATCAATACAAAGTAATGAAACCAACATTGGGGAGCAAAGTATGCATCTCCCCTTCTCCTGGATAACATACAAATATATATAACAATACTGAAGGGAGTTCACATCTCTAAACCAATAGAAATAGACATTACCTCATAGATAACAATTCCATATGGTGAAGGCTCCAAGTTCCATGGTAGCCTCTCCATACACAATCGTACAAAGTACACGCAGACACAATGTATAGACACAGAGAAAGAGAGAGAGAGAGAGAGAGCTCCATGCTAACATAAAACAGATGTTTGATAATGTATTCAGAATGGAATGTCTCAACTCAGCATTTTCCTCTTGGACAGAGCTGAGATGTAGACCTATTTCTAACAGTGCCCCCTTTGATAATGACAGTTATAATATAACAATTATCACATTACATTATTCTCAGCATGTCCATTATTACAGAATAATACATGAAACATATTTCAATCAAACATTTCTTCCAAAGTCATTAGTACTTGATAGTTCTGTTTGCTAAGGAATATTTGAGAGAATACAAAAGTATTCATAGAACGATAAATCAACATCCTAATGAATGGAATAATACAGCAAACAATAAATGAAAGAATTAACAGTATAACTCCAATTGGTATTAAAGAAGATACAAGTAATTGTTTCCAACTTGTAATCCAATGTCCAAACCCACAATCTATCATTCATTTGTCTTCTCTGTAATTCATCAGCAATTTTTGTCATATTATTTATACCATCAGCTATGATATGACCATCTTCATCATTTTCTGGTATATATGTACAAACATAACAGTCACTCTTTTGCATTAGTAATTGTAACAAACATAGGCCAAATAATAACATAAGTAGAATGCATATAGCAATCGATATAATGGAAGACATCCAGGGTGCGAACCACCCAAACACATTGGAAAATGTCCCCATATTCCCTGACGTTATCAGCTAATTCCTTATTCAACTTATCTATTTCCTTTCATACCTTCATGAATTCACCATCATCATCATCAATGTGACCCAGGATGTATGTATAGCATTTATCACCAAATATTTTACATATTCCTACTCCATCTTTAGCCAAGAATGAATCCAAACATTTAATATTTTACATTTACATTTAAATGTAAATGTAAATGTAAATTTAATACCTCTTGGCTGTCCAACACTGTCTAGATATACTTCAGGGTCACTTGAGGCATCACATTCTATGTACCTTCGTTTCCGGGTGTTTACCCGTACCTTCATAACAAAAACATCTTCCTTTAACATCACCATAAAACATAAACCATCATACATTATTTCTAGGAATTAGAATTACACTTGTGACTCCTTGCTGTTGTGTTGATACTGAACAGGCATATGCAAGCATGAACACCTGCCATATGCAGAGTGTCAGTAGGAATGTTTTCATGTTGACTGTTCCGGGTCCCTCCTCAGGTCCTCCTAATTCAAAGATTCCGGTTGGGCACTGGCGCTGCGTGTTCAGCTCCTCCAGTGCTTTCACCGTTCACCTTGAATCAGTAAGGCCCTCCTCTGGAGCAAGCTTCAAGCAGCTTGCGTGGATCCACTGTGGTTCACCTAACTTCGTTGGTTTCAGATACTTCAACAGAACCTGCTGATTCGGAACAAATGGATGAGTAGGACTTTCTGCAGGCAGAGGGAGAGAGAGAAAAACATCACCATTTATGCCATTTAACCCTCTGGGGTCGGCAAACGCGCCGGCGCGTTTTGCTGGATATTTTCGTCATTACAGCAGAAACAACTTAAAATACTCCGTCATTTTTGGGTATACAGATAAGTGTAAGACATCATTAGAGACTATAAAGGGTCTACTTTTATTTGTGTACACTCACAATAACAACAAAATCATGTGTTTTTGTAAAATAAAGAAAATTAAAAGGTTGAGCTTTCAGCAGTCTCTTGTCTCCACGAGCATATTTCAGAAACACGTCACAAAAATAAACTGAAACTCTGCTAATTATTTTCACTCAAATATGAAACATATGTCTAAAGAAAGCTTAAAATGTCTACTTTTAAATAAAACTATTCCAATTTAAAACAAATATTCTCCTGCAATGCAATCTGTTTGAAACAAAGCAATGTACAGTTTTTACCGGTCCATCTCATTATCTGTAATGTGATCCCACCCACCAGCAGAGCGCGCCATTCATACGCTAATGTGCCGAGACTATCAATGCAAATGTACACGCCCCCTACTCTGAGGTAAACACTTTTCATTCATTTTTCTGCGCGTTTGCAATGACACGGCCAGAAAGCTCCAGGATATTATGGAAGATTTAACATTTTCCTCAGAAGAAGAGCAGGACCCGTAGAGCAGCAATGTTTGTATTTTGAAGAGAGACTTGATCCAGCTGAGGTTACGATTTCAGACGAGTAAGTCATTTAGTTTTCATTAGTTGACATGCTATATTATATATACATGTACATGTAAATTGTATGCTGTATGATATAAATATGATGTGTAATATGATATAAAAATAATATGAATGTTTAGATTAGTTTATTTATCTAGTGTTTAAAATGCCTCATTATCACCAACAAAGCTGCATGCAAATATGTGTTCAGGTTAAATTAGTAAAATACACTTTAAATATTCCCATATTAGAAAATCAGAATGATTATAAATCAGCTTTGATCACAAATTGCATTTTACAATATATTTAAATAGAAAACTGTTCTTTTAAATTGTAAAAAGAGTTCAGAATAGCAATATTGTTTCAGTATTTTGCATCAAATAAATCCAGTCTTGGTGAGCAGAAGAGATTTCTTTTAATGGTAGTGTAGGTCTAAAATTAAGTAAAGTTTTATGTAAAGAAAATATATAGTCAGATTACTTCTTTTAACTTAAAACTTGATTTTGATCATTAAGTCTCCTCACATTAATTCTCTCTCTGTCACATTCCTCATTGATGGGCCCAGAGGAGTGGTCTTTGTGTCACATCAATGTGAATCTCATCAATATTTATGATAGTTCACGCCTCCACGCATATTGCCATTCAACACTAAAATTGTCACACAAAAGTTAAATGACTATATTGTTTTGTATGAATGAGTGATCAGGATGATTTTCTCATCATTTTATAGCAAAAACTCTAGGCTACAAGATCCAGTTCTCAAAGTATTTGAGAAATGTTTAGTATGTGTTATATGGCCTTATTTCAGTGACTTAAAATTTTTGTTTTTTCAAAAACCACGCATAAACATTATTTTCTCAAAAATACAAACATGTACACACATGTTGCTCACATATTATTGTAGCCCAGTTTGTGCTGAATACAGTGTTATCAGACTTTAGCCATTAGTATGTTTTTAAGCAACTGAAAAAAGCACAAATGTCAAGGCATGTCAAAACTTCTCCAGGGCCCAAAATACCCTCAGACCAACGTTGGTATGAATGGTAAAGAGGAGAATGGGCCCTCTGCCCCAAAACCCTTGCACTTATACTTACCTGGTAGGGGAGACACTATGATCATGAAGGTGGTTCACCAAGGGTGAGGCTCGGCCATTGCACTTCGGTTGTGCTGACCCTTGCGAATTCCCCAAATGTGGGAATCTCGACTGCATAATTTCTGGTAGTGGGGGACTGCGTCCGCGCTCTCCCCTGGTCATTCGTTTAAAAAAAGAAAACTATCTCTGTTGTGTTTGTCGGGCGTGCTCTCAATTGAGGTGTTTCCCATAAACGCCAACCTGATCATTCGTTTTGCACTGTTTAGATTTTAAGACAGCATTAAACAATGTTGAAAGACTCGCTTTCTTTTATACAATATTTTGAATCCTAAGCAATGGTCCTGTTTATTTCTCATTTGCATCTCCATCTATAGAAACGTGAACACGTTCAAAAACACGTTTAAATATTGTAACATTCGTATGCATGTCCCTCCGTTGAAAAGAAAGCCTTGCGTTGTCACTGATCATTTCAACGTAAGAAACATACACGTTAAAGTTCAATGATGCTATCTTTAAAAACCCCACAAGATGAAGGAAGACATGCTGACAACGGATTCTGCTTTCCCTCCAATTTTACTGATGTTAAGTTTAGTGGAAAATTCAGTCAATTAACAATTATATGATAGCACAGGGAGGAAACAGAAGATGGACATATAAATACTGGGTTAAAAAAAAAAATCTAAACGCCAGGATGTGCTTACATGTGAAAGGGATATTTCCAAAAAAAAATACAAATAAAAAAATAAGCATTTATAATCAGTTCAGCTTTTCCCATTAAAGCTGAGGGTAAAACAGTTATTTAACATATTGTCATTATTATTATTATTATTCATAAAGGGCAACTCGACTTTGGTTGATTATTTTATGACTGATTTTTGTTTAACAAATAATGCAAGTGTCGACAACACTAATGACAAATTCTCTTAAAAGAAGAATTTTCTAATTTGCTGTCAATTCCATCACAAACTCTATACCACTAAGTATTTCAATAAATATATGTAACAGGAACTAAATGGTTTACCACCGATGACATATTTTCATGAATAATGTGAAAACAGTATAGATTAAATGTTAAATATCTCTTAGAGCAGACTCCTATTTTTCTGAACTTTGAAACTGGAATTTCTGTTACACAAGTTGAATTTTCTTGCGCTGTATCAAACTAAGACAAAGACCACACGGCATCCTCCGAGCTCACAAATAGAAATGAAGCGCTGTATCAAACTAAGACAAAGGAAATATGGCGTTCAGTGATCCGACAGAGATAGAAATAAAGAACCGTATCTGCTACTGAAGTGGACGCCATCACCTAAACACGCAGGATTTCCTACGTGCTCACAAAGGATTTCGTCTTCACTTCAAGCTCACTGTTCAGTGTAAGAGAAAAGTGAGATTAGCCTGAATTATTAAAAGTACAGAGCCAAAGTTAAACTTTGGACCCAATGGATCCGAAAAAGAAAAGAAAAGAAAAAGAGCCACGATTTGCGTTAATAAGAGAATAAAAAGGTCTGTCTGGCCCCCGCGTTTGATTAGCTACTCTGAAACAAGAGACTTTAGCGTCCTTCACTGAGACATAGAAACAAAGCTAGGTGTGGTGTCAGCGTTGGTTGGGCACACATTGACAATGCATACACATTGTTCCCTTTTACACGAAAAGCCAATGGGTAATATAACATTGCAAAGGGCACACAAAAACATAGCAGAAGATAACATAAATCCCAAATGTTCAAATGTGAGTAGAAAGATCAGTTTGGCCTCCACACGGGGTTTCGGCCAACGGCACTCCAGCGGCAACCCTCTGATTTTTGTATACCTGATCACTCTACTTGAACATTGTTATCGAATCAGATCCTCAGTCATCTCAGACATAGTTTAAAGCATCACTCTCGTCACTCTCATAATCATCACATTTGTGTGTCTCATCTATTGGATAAACAGTCAGTTTTACTGCTTTTATGGACATCCCAGCCCTGTCCAATCTCTGTACTGAGTTGGAAATACATCTCATAATGCATGGCAAGCAGAACAGAATCAGAATTCCTAACACTACATTTGGCAAAACAGTTTGAGTCTGAATGTGTACCACGGTCTCGAACGATCCAACTTGTCTAGTGATTGCAGCTCTTTGCAATGATCAATGTCTCTGGTTGTGGCTGCATAAATAGCTTTATTCTGTACACCGGCCTTATCACTCCTCCTGAGTGACCTTGCTCTTGCACCTGGTGTTTGGGCTCGATCTTGGAACTTGTTGAACTTGTTGTTGTTGTTGCTGAGGCTCCTCCTCCTGTTGCCCTTCCGATATGGGCGGAACTCTCCTGCAGTGGTTGGCGTGCACCCACGTAGCTCTCTCTCCGACCTTCACCGCCATGTGTGTTGTCAGCAAGACTTGGTACGGTCCTCGCCACCGTTTCGCCCTCCAGTTCTTCCTTCTCAGGTCACGAATTACCACGTAATCCCCCGGCCTGATCTTATGCAGGAACGTCTCAGCAACTCTTCCCTGGGCAGCTTTGACCTGCACAGAAATCTTGGATAACAGACACGACATTTCTTTGCAGTAATTCAACATCTCATTTTCACACACATCCGTTGATGGCAGCCTGCGTTTTCCCCCCTCTATTCCCATGAATGGTGGTCTACCAAAGAGAATTTCGAATGGGCTCAAATTTGTTTTTACTCTCTTTCTCATTCTCATGTACATTAACACAGTTGGGAGTGCTTTCACCCATCAGAGTCCGGTTTCCTCACAACACTTTGCCAATTTGTTCTTTACCATTTGGTTCTCACGCTCCACAGCACCTCCGCTGGCGGCTCGATAGGCACAATGTGTTCTCATATCAATTCCTAAGAACTGACCCACCTGCTTGATTGCCTCATTGACAAAATGTGTTCCATTGTCAGAACTGATTTTTCTTGGAATTTCCCATCTCGGAACAATCGCTGTCAGCAGAGCCTTGGCTACTGCTACCGCGTCTTGTTTAGGTTGGGAAAGCCTCGACCCATTTGGACCACATGTCGACCATTACCAGGCAATATTTCTGCTTCCCACAAGGGGTTAATTCAATGAAATCCATCATTAATTACTCGAACGGCCCTTCTGGGGCTGGCTGGGATACCAGCTGTGTTTTAACGCCTCGTGCCACATTGTGTGTATTACAAATAACACATCTTTTGCAAAAATTCTCAGCGAATATTGTGAAGCCCTTGGTAAACCACAATTCTTTCATTTGTGCAATCATTCCCCCTTTTGACACATGATCTAAACCATGCGTCAATTTAGCATAATGTTGAAAGAAATGTTTGGGTAAACAGGGCGTTCCATCAACTGATGTCCACACTCCATCTACAAGGCTGCAGCCTGACACCTTCCAAGTGTTTTTCTCAGCTTCTGTGGAAAAATACTGCATGCTCTGTAAACAAGGAGAAATGTCGAAGTTAATGTCAACTTGTGCGCAAGTGGCGCTTTTACTAGTATCTTTAGTCTGATCCGCTGCCGCTGCTTTTGCAGCCATATCAGCTCTGCCGTTTCCTGTTGAAATGAAACCTTTATCATTAGTATGCGCTGCGCACTTACAAATCGCAATTTTGTCTGGCAAAAGAATGGCCTCGAGGAGGTCCGATACTAGAGATGCGTTTAGTATCGGGCGCCCATCTGATTTCAAACATTTTCTGTGCTTCCACAAAGCACCAAAGTCATGCGTGACTCCAAAAGCATAATGCGAGTCTGTGTAAATCGTCACACATTTATCCGTCATCAGTTTACATGCTTCAGTCAGCGTGACTAGTTCAGCTGCCTGCGCAGAATAATGTGATGGTAATTTGCCAGACATCAGAAGTTTCAAATTCAGTCGTTACTGCATAACCAACTTTATTCTGTCCCGTTTGTTGATCTTTTGACGCAGACCCATCAACAAACAGGACATTGTCACAATTATCCAAAGGTATGTCTAAAAGGTCTGGACATGGTGTGCACACCTGTTCGAGCGCTGACAGACAACAATGATGTTCCTCGCCATCCTCCTGTGTGGGCAAAAGGGTGGCAGGATTCAAAGTTGTGCATCTTTTCACAGTTATGTTTGGCATGTCCAATAAAATTGTATGATACCTCCGCCATCGGGCTGTAGACAAATGTGACGTTCTCTGCTCTTGCAAAATCATGGAGACTGCATGTGGAACCATTAAAGTTAAATCAGAATATCCCACAAACTCTCTGGAGGCCATCACAGCCAGCTCAGCTGCTGCCACTGCCCTGAGGCAATGCGGAAGTCCTGCAGCTACAGCATCGAGTTTCGTTGAAAAATAGGCCACAGGTCGCAGTCTGTCACCATGAGTCTGCAAGAGATCAGAAGTCTTAAAATTATTCTTTTCATCGACCATCTGTACAAACGGGTGGTTTATGACAGGAAGGCCCAACGTTGGAGCCATAGCCAATTGCACTTTCATGTTATCAAATGCTTCCTCAGCCCCACTTGTCCAAACAAGTGTGTCACATGCCCTCAGCCCTTTCCCTGTCGTTAGGGCTCGCAAGGGCTGTTCAAAAATGGCATAATTAGGAATGAACATACGGCAGTAAGCGCACATCCCCAAAAATGACAGCATTTGTTTCTTAGTAACTGGTTTTGGCACCTCTTTTATGGCCCGCACCCGTTTCTCAGACAGTGCTTTGCTATTTGGTTTGATAACATGCCCCAGGAATGTCACTTCCTGTTTCACAAACTGCAGCTTTGAAAGACTGACTTTGTGCCCCTCCTGCTCCAAATGCTTCAGGAGAGTCACAGTGTCAGAAATGCAGGTAGTTTTATCTTTGGCACAAATTAATAAATCATCAACATATTGTAATAAAGCCGTTCCAGCCATCAAAGTCAGAGGCTCAATACTTCTCCGAAGGGCCTTGTTATAAATAGTTGGGGATTCACAGTATCCCTGACACAATCTTGTAAATGTATAGCCTCTATTATTGAAATCAAACACAAACCAAAACTGGCTTTTCTCTTCCACTGGGACGCTAAAGAATGCATTAGCCAAATCCACCACAGTGAAATACGTAGCATCTTGCAGAATTTGTGACAAAATAGTATAAGGGTTTGGCACTTGTGCTGCCCTGGCAATAACAGCTGAATATACAGCCTGTAAATCCTGCACAAATCGCCACTCTGTTGGCTGACCCTTATCTCTGATCTTTTTTACAGGGAAAATTGGTGTGCGTACTGGTGAATCATTGCATGGTATAATTATTCCCTCCTTCAACAGAGAATCAAATACTGGCATTATGCCCTGCAATGCCTCACGTTTGAGGGGATATTGCGCCTGACACGGTTTGTAATCAGATTTTGGGGTGATTACAACCAGCTCGCATCCCTTTATCGAGTTGTGTTTTGCCCACAATTTTGAAGGTATTTCTGCCAGAGAAATATCAATTTCTGACGCAGAAATATCCCCCACCCCCATCATTGTTCACGGTAGCAGTTACAGTTCTCAAAACCCGCACATTAAAATCACAGTTTGATTTAAATGCGCCAACACTTTTGCTCTGTGCTATGTCTGTATCAATTTTAACCCTGTGACTGTTTGCAGTCTGTAGCCTGCAAACTGTCATTCACAAAAAGCCCCAATTCTGCCCACTGCTTATTCGTGCTCTTGGACACAGATAAATGAGGAACACTATGTCCCGCCATGAAATAACACTGCAATTGTTTTTCATTCAAACACGCATACAACACACACACATTTTCTGTCCAGAATATCGTGTCAAATTTCACACTTTCATTCTTCACTCCACTAAACCAGGTTTCTTCATAGTGTGAATCACGCTCGTTTACGACATGTGACGTACAATGCATTCTATCAGGCGTCATAAACTCTGTGTTGACTGGTGTTATTCGATCTTTAGCCAATTTCAAAATCATCTCTGCCCAATCAACATCTTTTATCTGCCATTTGTAAGCCCACTGTGGCTCAAATTTAGAACATGTAATTTGTGGCGCTTCCTCAATGCCGATTCCGGAGAAATCGGCACAGAGGATAAAATTTAATTCACACATTAAATCTCTGGCCATTAGTGGCGTGGGACAATTGGCCGACCAGAGAAACTCGTGTTTCAGAGTTCGACCTCCCTCCGTCTCACACTCTAAGGGCTCGGTGAATTGTTCAGAGATCATATGGCCTGAAGCTGAAGTGCTTTCATACACCTTTCCTGTCATTTTCGGCACACATGGCAAGTCACATGGTCGTAAAGTGCTAATTGAAGCTCCCGAATCGACCAGAAAGTTAATTACTACTCCCTCGACTATCATTGGGTATTTTGGCATTTGAGAAAACCCTGTGCTTTTGTACATTTTCAAACATTCATCGGAAACACTGCTCAAGATTTCATCATTCGCAACATTGCTCAAAACACACAAAGATTAGCAGAATGTAAATTAGTGTATGTGTTTGTGTTGTGTTTGCAAGTTAGTAATAAATGGTCACTTCCCTGTCTTGTGGTCAGCCACTGATCGCCCCGAACCAGACCCTCTCCGTCCTGCTCTCCGTTCCTCTCGTTTCAATCCGACTTCAGATTCGGGCACGCAGTGCTCCAATGCCTCCCTTGCACACTCTGCATACGGTACAGTCTCTGACCATATGGTCGTTTGTAGCGCACACATAGCACTGCCATTTCCTTCCATCACCTCTTCCTCTCGCCTTTTGTTGAGTTTAAGGCTTGTTTGTTTTACGTTGCACAACTGCCATTGTGAGTGGTTTTCGGTCTTTATTTTCCTGCAGTTGATCTTCGGCGTGTATAGCGTGCATCAGGGCTGAAGTTAAGCGCCCGTTCTTCCACTCTACGTAACTTGCCTTCATTCCTCTTGAAATTTCTGGTCTCAGTCCTTTTAGAAAATAACTTAGCAGAAGTCTTTCCCATGTACTTGGTTGATTCCCTCTGTCCTCCTCCCTTTCTTCTTCGCTGCCTATGGCAGCGGGCGCTGAGGATTCTACCGCGGCCTGTTGTACTGGCGGTGATGGTACTCGTGGGAATTCTTGCGCTTGTATCGCTTGCGCTGCTGCTTCTGCCGCTGCTTCTGCCGCTGCTCGCGCTCTTCTCGCTTCTAGTTCTGCTCATGCTGCTAATCGTGCTGCTTCTTGTGCTGCCGCTTGTGTATCTCTTCGGATCGGAGAGCAGTCGAGATCGTGGTCCAGTTTCAGGGCTTTCAGCTCCGCCACGGGGTAGTGATGGTTATATGCCGGCGGTGCCGAGACAATCTCGTTTACATTTTGGAAAACACAAACACGTGGTTTATTAGTAGCATTATGCTCTGGTGGAGCTGTTTTTTCCACACATCCTCATTCATTCCTTTGCTTAATTCATTCATCATTTGCTTTCGTTCTCTTCTGTCGGCTTCCTCAATCCAACAATCTATAGTCTGCTCACATTCTTTACACACATGACGAAAACAACCGCAACAACTCTGTTTCTTTTCACTGCTTTTTTTTTTACTGACTTTTTTCACAACATTCAGTCTTATTTTGCTCCGTGTTCCTTCTTCAGGAAAATCATGATAGTTGATCAACTTTTCTATATCCAGCATACATTTATGTCCATAATTCTTTTTCATTTGACCGAAAACTGGTGTGTAAAAATTATCTAGTTTACTGTTAGATGACCCCATATTGGCTGATATCTATCTCTCCTGGATTTTCCTTCGACACACGTCTAATAATCTGTCAAATGTCTTCAACAGATCCGATTTTGTCACCTCAAATCGGCAAGGGTAGCAAATATGCTCTGTAATTACAGTTTACTCAAAAATCTTTCCGTGAGCTCTTTCCAGCGCTCGATTGATTCTGGTTCACCTAATTAAGCAGGTGTGGCTCTTCCGTCCACTTTTTACAAGCTAGTTTTTCGGCATAAAATTGACTTGACTTCCTCAGGTTACAATTTCCCCCTCGAAAAACCTTCTATGCCCGTACCAAAGAGATAGTTCCAGCCACTATGGTTCACTCACAGTCATATCAAATTACACCACCCAAAATAAAATAATTTTACTGTCTTACCGAGATGCTTTTACTGCCACCGGGTTCTTTCTGATCTCAGTCGAGTCACTCCTGGCCCTGAAAGCAGTTTGGCTCTTCTCTCTCAATTTTCGAGGTAAGACCAGAAGCCTGGTGCTGCTGGGATGATCAGTCGTCAAATCCGTTGTCTTCAGAAACAGAAGAAACTGCCGTGAGATCCCAACTTCATAATTAAACAAAGAGCATCACAGGATAAGAGACATCAGGATCCAAATTATATTTTAAAAGATAGATTATTCTTTTAAAATAGGTTTGTTCACAAAAATATTGCGACAGCTTCCTCACAACAGGAACAAAAACCTAACTCACACAGAAAACACATGGCCTACTTATACCCCCCTGTCTTCAAAGTCCCTTCTTCTGTAATTTTCCACTCATCCCAGTAAAACCAGATTTAGCTGGTTTTAGAAATACAAATGGTTCTTCTAAGCCCCCTGGGTTTTACTGTCCTTACATCTGTGAGGTCATCAAAAGGCTATATAAACGCTATCTTTTCCTGAAGACAGTGGCCCCCCTGGGCTTTACCGAGTTTTACACCTGTGAAACTCAACAAAAGGCTTTTTTCTGATCATCTGTTTCACTGTGTGTGTCTTTGTTCCTGCCAGGTGAATAGGAAAATACCAGAGGAGAGAAACACATGATTGAATCGAAAGAAAATCCACATAATGTCTTAAGAAAGTGAATAAGAAAGAAAGTAAAATATAACTTTTTCCACAACAGACCACATGTCAACCATCACCAGGCAGTATTTCGGTTTCCTACAAGGGGTTAACTCGATGAAATCCATCATCAGATACTCAAAAGGCGTGGTTGGTTGAGATACTATAGGTGTTTTTATCCCTCTTGCCATGTTATGTGTGTTACAAATGACACATCTTTTGCAAACATTTTCAGCAAATATCGTGAAACCCTTTGTAAACCACAATTTTTTCATTTGCACAACCATCCCCTCTTTTGATACATGGTCTAACCCATGTATCAACTTTCCATAATGAGGAAAGAAGTGTTTGGATAAACAAGGCATGCCATCACAGCTCATCCACACATTCTCCTTAAAGCTACAGCCAGCCGCCTTCCACTTGATTTTCTCCTAGCCTGTGGAAAAAGTTTGCATGCTCTAAACAAGAAATGTTGAGGTTATTGTCAGATATCAAAGCACACGTAGTCTCTTTTGTCTCCATCGCTGCCGCGGCCTTCGCTGCCGCGTCTGCTCGTGCGTTTCCTGTTGAGACTGAACTGTTATCTTTAGTGTGCGCTGCGCATTTGCAAATCGCGACCTTGTCTGGTAAAAGAATGGCCTCCAAAAGCTCAGACACAAGAGATGCATTTAATATTGGACGACCATCTGACTTCAAAAATTTTCTGTGCTTCCATAAAGCACCAAAATCGTGTGTTACCCCAAAGGCATAACACGAATCTGTGTAAATTGTCACACATTTGTCTGCCATAAGTTTACATGCTTCTGTTAAAGCAACCAGTTCAGCTGCCTGAGCTGAATAATTTGATGGCAGTTTGCCAGATGTCACGTCCTCAAATTCAGTGGTTATCACATAACCAACCTTATTCTTTCCTGTTTGTGGATCTTTGGAAGCCGACCCATCCACAAAGAGGATATTGTCACAATGGTCTAATGGCGTGTCTAATAGATCTGGACGCGGTGTGCACACCTGTTTAAGTGCTGACAGACAACAGTGATGTCCCTCACCATCCTCCTCTGTGGGGAGGAGTGTGGCAGGATTCAAAGTTGTGCATCTTTTAACAGTTATGTTTGGCATGTCCAATAGAATTGTGTGGTACCTCAGCCATCGGGCTGTAGATAAATGTTCTTGCAAAATCATGGAAACTGCGTGTGGAACCATCAAAGTTAAATCAGAATACCCCACAAATTCCCTGGATGCCAGTACTGTCAGTTCAGCAGCCACCACAGCCCTCAAACAGTGTGGTAGACCTGCTGCTACTGCATCGAGTTTGGTTGAAAAATATGCCACAGGTCACAGTCTGTCTCCATGCGTCTGCAAAAGAACAGAAGTCATAAACCCATTTTTCTCATCAACCATCTGAACAAACGGTTTGTTTACATCTGGCAGACACAAAGTGGGAGCCAGAGCCATTTGCACTTTCATGTTAGCAAATGCCTCTTCGGCTTCGCTCGTCCAAACAAGCTTGTCACATGACCTCAGCCCTTTCCTTGTCATCAGGGCTCGCAAAGGCTGTTCAAGAATGGCATAATTAGGAATAAATTTACGACAATAAGCACACATTCCTAAAAATGACAATAATTGTTTTTTCGGAATTGGTTTTGGCACATATTTTATGGCCTGTACACGTTTGTCACAGATGGATTTACTGTTTGGTCTGATAACATGTCCCAAAAACTTTATTTCCTGTTTCACAAACTGCAATTTTGAAAGACTGACTTTGTGTCCCTCCTGTTCCAGGTGCTTCAAAAGGGACACAGAGTCAGCCACACACGTAGCTTCATCGCATGCACAGATCAACAAATCATCCACATACTGTACTTCAATCTCAAAATCACATTTTGATATAAATGTTTCACTTCTGCACTAATCTGTTGCTTTTATGCATTCTCTCACAAAGGGGCCCAAATCTGCCCACAGCTGCTCTTTGGCCTTGGCCGCTGATTAGGGTGGCAGTGTTCCCTGCTATCAAATAGAACTGCATTTGTTTTTCTGTCAGGCAAGCTGAGAGCGCACACACATTTTCTGTCCAGAAAATCTCATCAAATTTCACAGTCTCATTTTCTACCCTGTTAAACCACCCCTCCTCATATTGTGGTTCTCGTTCAATTACGACATGTGACGTGCAATGCAATTGGTCAGGCGTCATATTTTCTGTGTTAAATGACATTGTTCGATCTTTTGCCAGTTTCAAGATCATTTTTGCCCAATCATAATTTTTCACACACCATTCAAATGCCCACTGCGGTTCAAATTTAGAACAACATATTTGTGGTTCTTCCTCGATGCTAATTCCAAAGGAAGTAAGGGTCAAACTCAATTCACACATTAAATCTCTGGCCATTAGAGGTACCGGACAAGCTGGTGAACACAAAAATCCATGTTTAAATGTCCTCCCCCTTCTCCGACTCACACTCTAAGGGCTCTGTGAATTTTTTTTTTTCAGAAACCAAATGGCCCTAGGCCAAAGTGCTCTTTATGCACTGAACCTGTCAATTTTGGGACACATGGCAAGTCACATGGTCGTATCGTAGAATGGCCAGCCCCAGAATCTACCAAAAAATGTACTAATGTCCCCTCAACTAACAGAGAACAGAACACCGTTTTAAAGGTAAGTTATACTTTTACTATTTATATCTGTGTTTTAAGTATTTATTTAGGAATTTATTGTGTGTTAGGGTTTTAAAGAAAGTTTTTTCTTTTGTAAGCTGTTGGTGCCTCCACCATGTCGGCTGCTCGTGCCGGCGTGCGGAAGCACCACAGTTTTTATTTAAAACCAAAGAGGATGGGTCCCTCATGGAAATGTCCAGACTGGACTTTTCCAGGAAACTCATCCAAAAAACACTTGGGTTTTCTGGTGCAGATATAAATTGCCTGCTGACTCTGCCTTTGAATCGTGGGTTTGATGTGAGCTTTAAGACTGCTGCTACTCTGACAATTTCAAAACGAGACCAGAAAACATTAAAAGCCATGTTCAAGGTGGAGAAACTGACTGACAATTCTATGAAAATAGTAGTTGTCAGGATGTTTAATGAAACTGTGAACAGAGAGGATATTTCTGTATGGTTGGCAAGATATTGCTCTGTGCGAGGACAGCCAGTCAAAGTATTAGACGAAGATGGCATCTGGAACTGCGCTTGGAGAGTGCCCATAAAACAGTGGGCTATTCCAAGCGGTTTCCAGGGCCTGAATCATATACCCTCCATGATTGTTCTGGGAGAAAACAGAGGTTACATTCACTATCAAGGAATGCCCAAATTGTGCGGCAAATGTGGCCAAAATGGACATCTCGCTGAGGCATGCCAGGAAACGGTATGCGGTAAGTGTAAAGAAATTGGACATAGTTTTGAAGAATGTACCAATGGCAGAAAGTGCAATCTCTGTGGTGAATTTACCCATCTTACAGAGATTGCCCCAAATCTTTTGCCAACAAGTTAAAAATGAGGAGGTGGAGGGAAATTCAAATCCCCGGATAGCCTCAGGGATTGGCCGAAAGGATATGGGCGGGGCGACCAAGGAGGCAGAGTCAGAGGTAACAGGTGAACGGGGAGAGGTGACCACACCAGTTGGAACCCCAGTTGGAAAAAATTTGTGGAGAGGAGGTTACGGAGAAAATTGAGGACAAAGAAGAGATGGAAGGAGGATCACAAGGAACGGCCACCTCTTCCCAAGAAACCATATCTGAACTGGAAATGGAGGAGAGTGAAGCAGATAATAGTGGAACAGACTCAATAGCTTCTCTCCCTAATGCTCAGTTGCAAAAGAGGCCTGCGGGATCCCCTCTGTTTGAAACAGAGTAAAAAAAGCTGAGGGCTTCACATCGACCTGGGAGTCTGAGTATGGATGAGCAGGATCATGTGTTGCCCTCTTGGTCCCCAAATGAGGTGTCCTTTTTGCAAATAAAGCTAAGATCATCATCGCCAAAAGAGCCGCGGGGACACCCCTCTGCGGCCCTGGAGGCCTTGGCCTCGTGCTCCTCTGGTCTCAACACATGTGAGATCAATGAGGATCACGTGACACAGGAAATTTTATGATTTTAATATGAATCTGTAGTCTTTTAAAAGTTTTGTCAAGTCTCATGCCTTTTCTTTTAACCATACTGCTTATGGCCCTCACAATCTCAACCATCAGTGTGAGAAGTGTGAGGTCACACATACGAGCACAGAGTGTTCTAACCATTTTAAAAACTTTTTTATTGCAAGAGTGTGCTGTACCTTTTTTACCCCAGTATAAGAAGTGGGAAGAGATGTGGACCCCTGGCCCCTCAATATGGAGTGGATCCAACTCAAACAAAAATGATGGAGTTGCAATTTTAATAAATAATCCTCACATCTTGGTGAAGGACATCACAGTGGTGAAAGACGGATGGGCCATTTTAGCAAAATTGACTTTTTTAGACAATGTTTTCAATGTATATGGTTTTACAGGGAAAAATGAAAGGTATGAGCTTTTAGAAGATCTGCAGCCCCACATGCTAGGTAGGGCTCCCCTAGTGGTAACAGGGGATTTTAATTGTGTTTTATCTGAAATGGACAGGAAAAAGGTAGGGGAAGATTTTAAAACAGATAAAACCTAAATTTTACTGCTAAGTTTAGTTAAAGATTTTAAATTAGTGGACTGTTTTAAGACTTTGCATCCTAGGGAGGAGGGCTTCACCTGGGTCAGTAGTGATGGTACCAGAGCCTCCCGCATTGACTATGTTTTTACATGTGACTGCCCGCCAATGGATGCTACATTGACTCCCCTGTACTTCTCAGATCACGTAATGCTATCGTGCACTCTTTCAATAACGTTGGGTGTGACGGTAAGAGGGGGGATCTGGAAGCTAAACTGCTCTCTGTTACAGGATGAGTAGATAGTTAAAGAATACAGGGAGCAGTTCAGCCAGTGGCAGACCCTCCAGGACTTTTTTGATTCACATGTACTGTGATGGGAGATAGTAAAAGATAGGACGAGAGGGTTTTTTAGACAGAAGGTAAAAGAGAAGAAAAATAGGGAAAGGAGGTGCATGAGGGGGCTGCAGAAAAGGCTGCAGAGGTATTTTAATCTTTTAAAGGATGGGTTCGATTTTAATGAAGAAATTAAAGAGGTCAAAAAGGAAATGTCATTTCTAGCTGAAGTTCAAAGCAACCCTTGCAAGGAGTAAAGAACAAGAAATTGAAGAAGGGGAAAAATGCACCTGGTACTTTTTTAAGAAAATAATGACATGGGGATGGGCAATCACAAATGTAAAAGTAAGAGGGAGGGAGAAAAAAAAACGAGGGGGATTTTAGAGGGTTTTTTTTATGATGAACTTTATAGAAAAAAAATCATATGTGATGACACTCTATATGACGTTTTAAGTTTTTTAGAAAAAAAGGTTGACAACAAAGGGCTGCTTTTATCACAAGATTTTGAAATTCCAGAGTTAGAGAAAGCGCTTAAAAGTTTTAAACTGGGGAAGTCCCCAGGAATGGATGGGCTGTCCCTAGAGTTTTATCTGACTTTCTGGGATGTTTTAGCTCCTGACTTACTGATGCTTTTTACAGAGTTTGAGACCTATGACAGACATCCTGACAGCTTTAGAATAGGGATAGTTTTGCTACTACACAAAAAAGGACGGACCTCAAAACTGGTGACCGATTACGCTTTAAAATTTTGACCGTAAGCTTTTTATCAAAATGTATCTATAAGTATGTCTACGATTTTAGAGGACGTAATTCACCTGGATCAAGCTTGCGCCATGCCCGGGAGGAATATCACAGACAGCCTAGTGCTGATTAGAGATGCCATCTGTTACGTGATAGACAGAAATATTCGGCTAGCAGTTCTAAATTTTAGACATCTCCATCTGTAGAAACGGAATCCTCCCGCAAATAGCTAATCGGGGAATACAGGTTAAAGTGCAATTGATACGGTTCCGATCTGGGGTGTGGATACAAGGCGCTGTTGTAACAACATTTGCATGTCCCTCCATTGAAAAGAAAACCTTGCATTGTCACTTATCATTTCAACGTGGGAAACGTACACGTTAAAGTTCAATGTTGCTATCTTTAACAACCCCACAAGATGAAGGAGGACATGCTGACAACAGATTCTGCTTTCCCTCCAATCTTACTGATGTTAAGTTTAGTGGAAAATTCAGTCAATTAACACTTATATGAAAGCACAGGGAGGAAACAGATGTTGGACATATGAATACTGGGTGAAAAAAAAAAAAAAAAAACGCCAGGATGTGTGCAGGGACATTCTCCAAAAAAAAAAAAAAAATGTTTTAATCATTTCAGTTTTTCCCATAAAAGCTGAGGGTAAAACAGTTATTTAACATCTTGTCATTATTATTATTATTCATAAAGGGCAACTCAACTTTGGTTGATTATTTTATAACTGAATTTTGTTTAACAAATAATGCGAGTGTCGACAACACTAATGACAAATTCTCTTAAAAGAAGAATTTTCTAATTTGCTGTCAATTCCATCACAAAATCTATACCACTAAATATTTCAATAAATATATGTAACAGGAACTAAATGGTTTACCACCAATGACATATTTTCATGAATAATGTGAAAACTGTATAGATTAAATGTTAAATATCTCTTAGAGCAGACTCCTATTTATCTGAACTTTGAAACTGGAATTTCTGTTACACAAGTTGAATTTTCTTGCGCTGTATCAAACTAAGACAAAGACCACACGGCATCCTCCGAGCTCACAAATAGAAATGAAGCGCTGTATCAAACTAAGACGAAGGAAATTTGGCGTTCAGCGATCCGACAGAGATAGAAATAAAGAACCGTATCTGCTACTGAAGTGGACGCCATCACCTAAACACGCAGGATTTCCTACGTGCTCACAAAGGATTTCGTCTTCCCTTCAAGCTCACTGTTCAGTATAAGAGAAAAGTGAGATTAGCCTCACTTATTAAAAGAACAGAGCCGAAGTTAAACTTTGGACGCAATGAATCCGAAAAATAAAATAAAAAAAGCCACGATTTGCGTTCATAAGGGAATAAAAAGGTCTGTTCGGCCCCCACATTTGATTAGCTACTCTGAAACAAGAGACCTCAGTGTCCTTCACTGAGAGATTGAAACAAAGCTAGGTGTGGTATCAGCGTTGGTTTGTTACACATTGACAATGCTTACACATTTTTCCCTTTTACATGGAAAGGCAACGGGTAATATAACATTGTGAAGGGCACACAAAAACATCGAAGAAGAAAACATAAATCCCAAATATTCAAACGTGAGTAGAAAAATAGTTTTGGCTTCAGAATGTGGTTTCAAGTAAAGGTACAATGACACGTCAGTGGCTGTTGAGCTAAGACACATAAAGGAGGCGCCTTATAGTCTCAGCGTTTCATATGGACACGATAACCTCAACATTCCGGAGTACATGTTGGCAATGGATTCAGTTTTCTCTCCAAGCCAACTGATGTGACATTTAAGAGAAATGAAAGTTAAGCCCCACTAATTAAAAAGTACAGAGCCGAAATAAATCAACAGGCCTAAATGGATCCGTGAAAGCCATGATTTGCATTCAAATGTGAATAAAATAGTTCAGCCTCCTCGTTTGATTACGTTGAAACAAAGAGACCTCTGTCCTTCATCGAGACATTGGGTGGGGGTGTGTACACGTTGACAATGTTTATACTTCTTACCCCTTTTATATGGAAAGTGAAGTGCAATATACGGCATGACAACACCAAGGACAAATAATGAATCCCATATGTTCAAAGGTGAGTAGAAAGATCAGTTTGGCCTCCACACGTGGTTTCGGCCAACGGCACTCCAGCGGCCTTCGAGCTGAGAGAAAGACAACAATAATGTATCATTTGAGCATTTGTTGGGGGGAACACTGCTTTGCTTGTTCCGCTGAAAAGTGTTGCACGCTGATATTGCATCGTGGAGTGGTATGGTCCATTTAGTTTGGTCCCGCACTGGTCAAACCGTCCATGTCTGCTTGATTGTTTGTGACCTTTAAAGGGCACCTATTATGGAATTTTGAAAATTACCTTTCATGTAGTGTGTAACATAGATTTATGTGAACAAAAACATCCTGCAAAGTTTTATATATGAAAGTTCACCGTAAAAAAAGTTATTGTCTCTCAAAAGTAGGAGTCGACTCTGAGTCAATGTAATGAATCGTTTTTCCAACGAGTCATTTTCCTTTTCGTTGTGACGTCAAGACGAAAAATTATCAAATTGGCCGCGCCCACTCATTGCGCGCAGACACCAGGGAAAACTTGAAAACATCATGTCGACAACAAGACGCTGTGTTCTGAAGTGCATATCAAAAGCGACCTTTTTTTCACTGCCCAGGGACGAGCATGTGAAGAATCAGTGGCTAGAGTTTATATACTATACCACACAAGTATAGCCCGAACCTTGTGCTGTGTTCGCGTCATTTTAATGACGATTGCTTTACGAACATGAATGCTTTCAAATGTGGATTCGCGAGCCGGTTGATACTGAAGGAAGGTTCAGAACCAAGTTTATTTGGATCAGCTTCCTCCTCCGAATCACAACCTGTAAGTATTATTAATAATTGTTGCTTTTATGTGTTTTTTAGCATGCTTAATAAGTATTTGAGTGTGTTGTGTAAGTTACGCTCAGCGCAGCTTCTAGGTCTCCAATGTCAATTTTTTTGAAATATGTGAAATGTTTGTCGATGTTATTGGAGTTGTCATAAAGAATAGAGCAATAACTTGTAGTAATGCAGTGCTTTACCAATATGTTTATGCGTTGGGCTAACGCAAACAATAACTGATTGGGTGTTTACCACCGAACTTTGAGCTATGATCGCTAACATAAATCAACTCAAATTCCTTCTCTGATTTTGATTTTTTTACTACAAAGCGGTGATGGGCATTCTGTTTCCGACAATCTCTGCACAGAGATGACCCAATCACAACTGACTGGGTCATCTGACCAATCACCGCAGATTAGCGTCACGCAAAGGAGGTACATTTGGTTTTGCTGGTTTTAAAGCTTAGGACTCGTTTTTCTTCAGGGAAAACATTTTTCTTCGTCGTTTTTTAAATTTATTTATTTGTTTATCTCTATTTATAGACCTTGTTTTAGAAGGCTGTGGGTGCCTTCACATGTCAGCTGCCCGTGCTGGCGTGTGGAGGCTCCATACCGTTTGTTTAAATTTTGTAGAAGTAAATGGGAAGCTCCTGGGGATGTCTCGTCTCGATTTCTCCAGGAAGCTGATCCAAAAAACTCTGGGTTTTAATGCAATGGATTTTAATTGTTTAATTACTCTGCCCCTGAACAAAGGTTTTGATTTAAGTTTTAAGAATGCTTCCTTGTTGAATGGTTTTTCTCAATAATTTGAGGTTTTTATGGCCCAGTTGTCCATGTTCACTGTAGAAAAGATTTCTGATAATTCACTTAAAACTGTGATTGTTAGAATGTTCAATGAAACAGTGAGTGGAGATGATATTTGTGTCTGGCTGGGCAGATTTTGCACGGTACGTGGCCATAGTGGTTGATGAAAATGGCATTTGGAACTTCTCTTGGCGTATTCCTATCAAACAATGGGAAGACGCTGAGGGCTTCCAGGGCCTGAAACATCTTCCCTCTATGATTGTGTTGGGAGAAAACCGAGGCTACATCCACTATCAGGGGATGCCTAAATTATGTAGGAAGTGTTGGAAATTTGGGCATCTGGCTGAAACCTGCCAAGAAATTGTTTGTGAAGTGTAGAGAAATTGGTCACATTTTTGAAGAATGTACCAGTGGCAGACGGTGTAATCTTTGTGGAGAGACCAATCTCCTCTACAGAGATTGCCCAAAGTTTTTGCCATCATACTGAAAAGTAGACCCCCCCCCCACAGATGTAGCAAACAGGAGAACAAAGGGAGGAGGCGGTTCCTGAGGTTTGGGCGGGAAATTCTAATTCCCAGCCAGCCTCAGGGATTTGGCAAATTGGAGGAAATGGAGTAGCAAAAGGGGCAGAGTTTTATTTTGTTTTAACAGAGGAAGTCACCTCCCAAAGAAAATGTAGAGGTAGAGGAGGGAGAGGTTGAAACGACTTTCTCTTTAGTCACCGTGCCTGAGGTGAGTTTTGAGTCCAGTAGGAGTGAAACGGATTACTCTCTCCCGAATGCTCAGGTGCAAAAAAGGCCGGCTGAAATCTCTGTCTAAAACATAGGAGAAAAAGCAGAGGGCAACTCATCGGCCAGATAGTTCCTTTATGGAAGAGCTGGACAGTATGTGGCCCCAAGAATCCCCAAATGATCTTGGTCCAAGATTGCGGCGCGGTAGCATGCAGCGGCCGCTCCGATTCCAAAATGGTGCTATTTTTGTTAAATAACACGACTTTTGCGGCATATGGACATCGGAGCAACCGGTGTTCGTGTTTACCATTGCCAGACACTGCTCAAATATAGGATTCATGCAACAACCAAGCTACATGATGACCTGCAGGAGGCACTACACAAACTCTGCTTGCTGCGGAGACCAGGCCTCCAGTCCTCGGCGTCGCCTGATACTGGTGGCTGGGGGAGAGGACGTTGTAAGTGGTGTGTGTGGAAGCGTGGTAAGAGGGTGGGGGTCCATGCTAGGCTAAAAATAAACCCTAGCCGGCCGGCTCTCCCGTCTATCATGCTCTCAAATGTTTGCTCCCTGGACAATAAACTGGAATACATCTGACTCCGGCAGGCTATGCAACGTGAGTTTAGAGACTGCTGCATCTTTTTTTTCATGGAGACGTGGCTCAGCGACAGAGTTCCGGACGCCGCGCGGGCTCGCCTTGTTTCGTGCTGACAGAAATGCAGCTCTGTGCGGTGACTCACGGTGGTGGCTTGTGTGTCTACATCAACACGGAATGGTGCAAAATCTCCTATGCTAGTCTCTAGCTACTGCTCATCGCTGGTGGAGCTTGTGGCCGTTGCATTTACCAAGGGAATTCACCACTGTTATCATAACCGAAGTTTACATTCACCCCAGCGCTAATGCTAAGGAAGTGCTCTGTGAACTGTATGGGGCTATGAGCGAACTGCAGAATGCTCACCCTGATGGACTGTTTATTGTCGCCAGAGAATTCAACCATGTGAATCTCAAGACAGTGCTCCCTAAATTCCATCAGTATGTGTACTTTGCAACGCACTTGATCTTGTTTACACAAACATCCCAGTCGCATACCGGACGGAGCCCCGCCCCCACCTCGGCTACTCGGACCACATCTCTGTTATGCTAATTCCAGCATACAGAATGCTCGTCAGATGCTCGAAACCGCTTCAGAAGCAGGTGAAAACCTGGCCAGCAGGAGCCATCTCTGCTCTTCAAGACTGTTTTGAGTGTACTGACTGGCAAATGTTCAGGGAGGCTGCAACATATGGCGACTCTACCAACTTGGAGGAATACACAGCATCAGTGACCAGCTACATCAGCAAGTGCATTGATGATGTCACTTTCTCCAAGACCATCACCACACGCTCCAACCAGAAGCTGTGGATGAATGCGGAGGTGCGCGCGCTGCTGAGGACCCAAGACTCCGCCTTCAGAGCAGGCGACAAGGCAGCCCTAAGAACAGCAAGGGCCAAACAGTCCAGGGCCATCAGAGTGGCAAAGCGCGCACACGCTCAGAGAATCCACAGTCACTTCCAGGACAGCATTGACACGTGGCACATGTGGCAGGGCATCCAGGCCATCTCCAACTACAGGACAACATCAGTTGCCTGTGACAAAGATGCCTCCCTTCCAGATGCGCTGAATGACTTCTACGCTCGGTTTGAAGTGCAGAACGATGTGGTGGCGAGGAAGACCACCCCTCCTCCCAATGACCAGGTGCCCTGTCTTACCACGGCTGATGTGAGGAAAACTCTACGTAGAGTCAACCCACGGAAGGCTGCTGGACCAGACAACATTCCTGGCAGAGTGCTCAGAGGATGTGCAGACCAGCTGGTAGATGTTCTTACAGACATCTTCAACATCTCTCTGAGCAGTGCCGTCGGTCCAACGTGCTTCAAGGCCACCACCATCGTCCCCATGCCAAAGAAGTCTTCAGTGTCCTGCCTCAATGACTACCGTCCCGTCGCACTCACACCCATCATCATGAAGTGCTTTGAGAGGCTCGTCATGAGGCACATTAAGACCCAGCTGCCCCTCTCATTAGACCCACTGCAGTTTGCGTATCGTCCAAACCGTTCAACAGACGATGCCATCACCACCACCCTCCATCTGGCCCTCACCCACCTAGATAAAAAGGACTCATACGAATACTGTTCATAGACTTCAGCTCAACATTCAACACAATCATTCCCCAGCACCTGATTAGAAAGCTGAACCTACTGGGCCTGGACACCTCCCTATGCAACTGGATCCTGGACTTCCTGACTGGGAGACCTCAGTCAATCTGGATTGGGAACAGCATCTCCACCACCACCACACTTAGCACTGGGGCCCCCCAGGGCTGTGTGCTCAGTCCACTTCTGTTCACTCTGCTGACTCACGACTGTGCAGCAATGCACAGCTCGAATCACATCATCAAGTTCGCCGATGACACGACCGTGGTGGGTCTCATCAGCAAGAACGACGAGTCAGCATACAGAGAGGAGGTGCAGCGGCTAACGGACTGGTGTAGAGCCAACAACCTGTCTCTGAATGTCGACAAAACAAAAGAGATGGTTGTTGACTTTAGGAGAGCACAGAGTGACCACTCTCCGCTGAACATCGACGGCTCCTCTGTGGAGATCGACAAGAGCACCAAATTCCTTGGTGTTCACCTGGCAGAGAACCTCACCTGGTCCCCCAACACCAGCTCTATTACCAAGAAAGACTAGCAGCATCTCTACTTTTTTGAAGGCTGTGGAAAGCAAATCTCCCACCCCCCATCCTCACTACATTCTATAGAGGGACTATTGAGGGCATCCTGAGCAGCTGCATCACTGCCTGGTTTGGGACTTGCACCGTTTCGGACCACAAAGCCCTGCAGAGGATAGTGAGGACAGCTGAGATGATCATCGGGGTCTCTCTTCCCTCCATCAAAGACATTTACAAAAAACACTGTATCCGCAAAGCAACCAGCATTGTGGACGACCCCACACACCCCTCACACAAACTCTTCAAACTCCTGCCATCTGGCAAGAGGTACCGAAGCATTCAGCACTCACGGCCAGACTGTATAACAGCTTCTTCCCCCAAGCCATCAGACTTTTGACCATGTCTCGCACCAGTACCTGCTTCAGGTACTGCAAAAAATGGGGTTTCCTGGGAGGTTTATAGCTTGGGTGGGACTGCTGTACAATAGTTTGGTCAGCAAAATTATTGTAAATGGGCATCTATCTAAGGCAGTGAATATCTGCAGTGGTGTCTGCAGTCCTCTCTTGTATGTGGCATGCATTGAGCTATTGGCACAGATCTTGAGATAGGACAAATGGCTTAAATGTCTGGACATTCTGGGGACAGGAGTACTGACAGCGACCTGCGTCTTATATATGGATGATGTGACCCTTTTAGCCACGGACGTTTTATCAGTAAATAGAGCAATGGACTTGACTGAATGGTACGGTCCGGCCTCGGGCGCTAAACTGAATAGGAGAAAGTCTGAGGCCCAGCTCTTCGGGCCGTGGAGGGGCGTAAACATAGGCACTAGACACTAGGCGGACTAGACACTTAAGATTTTAGGTGTTAAATTTGACAAAGAGGGAGGTGGATGTGACAATTGGACTGACTTGTTAGGTTATGTTAGAAAAAAACTGGGGTTTTGGGGACCAAGACAGTTGACAATAGAAGGCAAAGTTAAATTTTTTTAAAGCAGTTCTCTTAAACTTGCTTTTATTGGTTTGTTCTTTTTTTAGCCCTACAAGAAACTTTCTTTCAGACCTGGAGAGGGTGGTGTTTTACTTTGTTTGGGGATCCAAGTGGGAACGCTTGAAGAGGGAGGTCATGAAGAAAAGGCCAGAAAATGGAGGGAAAGGCCTCCCAGATCCCCACCTGTTTTTAGCCAGCCACTTCATCGCCCTTCACATCAGCTATGCGGTGACCCCATCCAGAGAGAACCAGACTGCAGCCATGACCAGATTCTGGATGGGGTCTTCAAATCTCTGAAAGTTTTTAAAAACAGATTTGAAAACTCCAGTGTCTTTTAACCTTCCTAAAGAGCACAGTTTTATAAAAAAGTAAAAAAAAACTTTTAGAACAACAAGATGTCACCATTTTAACTAACCACAAGTCTCTTGTCTCTTTTGTTCAGGACCGGGAACCTGTGAGTCCAGTTTTAGGCCTCACACTTGACGAAGCCAAACAAGTTTGGAAAAACGCTGCCCACCCCGCTCTCCAGAACTGGCACAAGGACCTGCCATGGATGGTAGCCCATGAGGTCCTCCCGGTCAGGGCGGTTATGCACTCCAGAGGCACGGCCAAGATCCCAGTCTGCCCTCGTCCTGGGTGCAGTGCCCCAGAGACCGTACTACATCTGCTCTGGGAGTGCGGCGCAGCACGGGACCTGTTGGCCACGACTGGCCCCTTGCATTTACCGTGCCTGCCAGTAGGTTAGGGTTCAGGTGGGTTACAAGCTCGCCATCCTTGGTGTAGCCCAGGGCTTGAAGGACAGCCCAGCACAAAAA
Source organism: Xyrauchen texanus (assembly GCF_025860055.1). Lineage (NCBI taxonomy): Eukaryota > Metazoa > Chordata > Actinopteri > Cypriniformes > Catostomidae > Xyrauchen > Xyrauchen texanus. Next base: position 188,466 of record NC_068320.1, read on the forward strand.
TTCACCTCACTCTGGCTCACTTTCAACGTAATCAAGGATGCCATCTGGACCACAAGAAACCTGCTGGTGGGGAAACACGTAACGGTCCCCCTCCAAGCGAGCGAGCAAATGGCAACATAAATGCTGAAGGGGTACCTGGAGCTGTTATTCGGACAGGGGGCCGGGGTCACACAGAAGAGGTCCCGGCCGCCACCGTACTTGGCCGCCCGTAGATGCACCCTCACCATCACCGGCTACGGAAACATTGGGCCAGCGGGCCGGAGGAGAGGGGATCTCCTCTGGGCCCCTGAAGCGGTGGCCCAAGTGCCTGATCTGGAGACTAGGGTGATGGCCCACATGTTAAGGACTCAATCCTGGTCTTGAACAAGAGATAGCATTTTATATTGGCACACTTTATTTTAATTATTTATAATTTTATTTTACTACATTAGTTTTAACACACAATTAGAAAATATGGACTTTTAAGCACAACATAAAATAATTTTAAAGTTTTAAGGTTTTCCTAAATGATTAGTCTTAATACATTTTTTTTTCTTATGTCAAAACTATAGGAAGTTGTGTTTCTTGTGCTTCTAAATAATTAAACAAATTGTGTGAAAAAATGTGGATGTCAAAAAGAACAATAAAACTTTTTGAAAGAAAGAAAAAATCTGTTCTTGTCAGTTTAATATCTGATACGTCCCCTATCCGGGGACCATATATTAAATAGATTTTTTGGGCCTGAGAGATGGAAGCGGGGCTTGCTCCGTCCACTCCACGTTATCGACTTGGTATTTGTTGCCGCTTTCGGGGATAAAAATTAGTTATGAAAGGCAGGGATCTTTGTTCATTAATTCAATAAGCGTCTGAGAGCAGGTGGGCAAATGATGAATCTTAACTTTAGCTCTTGTTCAGGTGTGTGATTGCGTGCCCGTGAACGGACCGCTGACTCGTGAGCCGAGACCGAATGGTATAGTGCTGTTATCGTTCACTCCTGAGCCCACAAACAGTCACAAGGCAGAGAACTAAAACACAGACTTGGTAGCCTTAAAATTTTGAATACAAAGTTGGTGTACACGCCTGTCTAATTGCAAAGCACAGTCACATACTATGAGTTGTGGATAATTTGTTTGTGTATGAGGACAACATTGGTATGAATGGTAAAGAGGAGAATGGTTCATTGGTGTTGGCAGATTAGTTGGGCTTAACTTACATTTCCCTTAAATGTTACATCAGTAGGCTTGGAGAGAAAACAGAATCGATTGCCAACACGTACTCTGACAATGTGTAAGCATTGTCAAAGCATGCCCAATGCTACACCTACCTTTGTTTCAATCTCTCAGTGAAGGACGCTGAGGTCACTTTTTTCAGAGTAATCAAACGCGGGTGCCAAACAGACCTTTTTATTCTCATATAAACGCAAATCGTGGCTTTTTTTTTTGGATCCATTGGGTCAAAGTTTAACTTTGAATCTGTACTTTTAATAAGTGATGCTAATCTCACTTTTCTCTTACACTGAACTGTGAGCATAGAGGGAAGACAAAATCCATTGCGAGCACGTAGGTAATCCAACGTGTTTAGGTGAAGGCGTCCACTTCAATAGCAGATATGGTTCTTTATTTCTATCTCTCTCGGATCGGTGAGCGCCAAAGTTTCTTTGTCTCAGTTTGATACAGAGCTTCATTTCTATTTCTGAGCTCGGAGAATGCCGTGTGGTCTTTGTCTTAGTTTGATACAGTGCAAGAAAATTCAACTTGTGTAACAGAACTATACACAATAATCTATAATTTTCTTTTACAGTATAATAACATCATATTGATTACATTCATTTGTGTACACATAATATTGATTAATTCTTTTTAGAAAATACACCATACAAGCAGGCTAATCTAGCACCCGCGCACTCTGCTTATTCGGCCATTATGTGGTTTGAAGTTGTCCTGCTGGAAAATGCAGGAATGTACCTGGAAAAGACGGTGCTGTATGGCAGTATATGCTGCTCCAAAATATGTACACATTTGTCTGCATTAATGGTGTGCTCACAAATGTGCAAGAGTACCTATGCCATGGGTACTGACACACCCCTGGCCCATGCAGACACTGACTTTTGGACCTGACTGAGAACACGACGGCTGTGTTTTTCAAAAACTATTTGAAATGTGGAATCATCGGACCAAAAAACAGCAGCACTTCTGGACAGTGTTGATGTATGGCTTCTGCTTTGCATAGTAAAGTCATAGCTTGCATCTGTGGATGCAGCAGCGAGTGGTGCTGGTAAACAAAGTTTTACTAAAGTAATCCCAAGCCCATGTTCATGATATCCATTACAGATGTATTATGTTTTTTAAGACATTGACGTCTGAGGGATCAGAGATTACGCGCATTCAGGAGTAGTTTTCATCTTGCACTTTACGTTATTTAAACTCGTGAAATTGTTATTAGTCTTAAATTGCCCGTCTCAACTTTTCTGGAGTTCAATCATCTGATTTGAAAATACTGTACATTTAAAAAAATCTATCTATCTATCATGTTTTAATTGTAATTTTAAATTGTTTGCTAACTGATTTTTTGACATTATTTATTGCAAAAAATATGTATATCTAAAGATTATATTGTAATGAAGTTATTTACCATTTTATTTATCCATAAACCGGCTTTTAAATTAACAAATGTAATTCATGGCATTAGGTGATAAGATAGTTTAAGTAGATTTTAATGTGAGCACAGTCAAAATAAATGAAGAACATTACATTTTGCATTCATTACACATCACAATTGTTTAAAAAGCCTCTAAATTAATGTAGGGCAAATGAGGACATAAATTAGTTTAAAATACTGCATGTTTCCCCATAATTATTCAAAGCATAAATTACCAACTGTTACCAACAAACAACAATTTGTCATGGTTCCAGAATTTGTGCCAGCTCATACTGTTGTTTGTTTTTCTCCCTCCCTCGTGTCTCACAGGTGGAGCTGGCACGCGATCAGCATTTCCATGGGAATGGTGATCAATCTCGGGAAGATGCTGATCACAGCAATGATTTACTCGCCCTTTACCATCTGCTTCACGCTGATTGCACTCCCTACTTATTCCTTGTGTGTCATCTCGTTATTTGCTTGTTTATTGTTCACTGTCATGTTAACTGTGCTCTCTTGTGTAGTTGGAGCATGCTCGTGTGTCTGTTGGTTGCCCATCTGTAGAGGTGTGGTTACCCTTCTGGTTGCCGTCACACTCGCCACTTCTGTGCCCAGTTCATGTGGAGGAGGATTCCTCAGTCTCTGCCCGCGTCTCAGGGACTATATCATCTGGGCTTTGCTTTGCAACACACCAGCTTCAACGGACTCTCTTTGGATTGATCCTGACTTCCACAAAGCACACACTTATCATAAGAACACACTCTTCACTAGCCCATTGTGGCTCGCTTGATCTCAGCCTTCTGCAGCCTGCTCCAGGTGCACCTTATCTTGACAGTGAGAACTTTGTTAATAAAACTATTGCATTGTCATCTCTGCTTTTGTGTCCTTTGTCCCCTCTGTGACACTATTGAACCATGACCTTGCCACAAGTTTGTCATGATGGACTGGCACCACTCCAAAGTTACGATGTGGCAACAAATACAGAAATGTAACTTTTCCAGTTGTCACAACATAATCAGTTACATTGCCACAACTAAAGTTTGGTCATCAAATGACGATGTATTTAAGAAATGGACACATAATTTGGCAAGCTGGAATTAAAAAATAGCTGAATGTGCTGCTGCTTTTCTCAAACTTTGCAATGCAATTGTAATATGCAATTGTATATGAAACAAGAATTAAAATACAAGCAATATAAATATGTCCACACAGTATCAATTAAAAGTAAGCATAAAATAAAAGAGAGCAGAGTAGTACAGTGGAATGTAGAGCCAGAGGTGGAGTGTGGAGAGTGTCAGGGTGGGCCTTGTTGATAAGGCAAGTCGCGGATGGGAAGAAACTGTTCTTGTGGTGTGAGGTTTTTGTCCTGATGGACCTCAGCCTTCTGCCAGAGGGGAGTGACTCAAAGAAATTGTGGCCAGGGTGGGAGAGATCAGCCACAATCTTTCCAGCACCCTTCAGGGTCCTGGAGGCGTACAGGTCCTGGAGCGGCGGCAGATTGCAGCCAATCACCTTCTCTGCAGACAGGATGACACGCTGCAGTCTACCCTTGTCCTTGGCAGTGGTAGCAGCGTACCAGATAGTGATGGAGGAAGTGAGGATGGACTCGATGATAGCTGTGTAGAAGTGCACCATCATTGACTTTGGCAGGTTTCATTTCTTCAGCTGCTGCAGGAAGTATATCCTCTGTTGTGCTTTCTTGATTAGGGCGCTGATGTTCAGCTCTCACTTGAGGTCCTGGGAGATGATAGTTCCCAGGAAGCGGAAAGACTCCACAGTGTCAAGGGTGATGGGGGCAGGTGCAGATGAGGCTGAGTTCTTCCTGAAGTTCACAACCATCTCCACTGTCTTTAGAGCGTTGAGCTCAAGGTTGTTTTGGTAGCACCAGGTCACCAGGTGGTCAACCTCCCACCTGTAGGCGGACTCGTCACCATCAGAGATGAGTCCGATGAGGGAGGTGTTGTCCGCAAACTTCAGAAGCTTGACGGACTGGTGACTGGAGGTGCAACTGTTAGTGTACAGGGAGAAGAGCAGAGGAGAAAGAACGCAGCCCTGGGGGGATAATAATATTTTTTTATTAAATGCAAAGAAATTGCATACATTTAAGTGAAAGCTGTGGGTATTGACCCCATCATTTTTGTATTGTAATTTTCTGCCTCAGAGAATGCAATGAAACTTATCTAAGTTTAAAATAGACATACAGTAAATCTGTAAGCTAAAAACACAAACGAGGATTCAATAATTAGGCCTGTTGCCATTATTTGAGCTGTCTGATATTTCAATCTGGTATATGGCATATACAGCCATGGCCCATGAATTTTAAGTCTAGGCCTTCAGTGCAGTTCATGCCATTAAGAAAACAGTTTAATAATGAATAAGACAGCTTATGCCCATCATATATTATGTGGCAGTCAACTAATAATACCAATTGACAATTTAAAAACACTTCCACGCACGAACGCCAGAACTAAGGAGGTCTAATACCTAGTAAAGTCTCTCTATTAATATTTGCAATTTAAATTTTGGTACTCCGTTTCTTTTCAAAACTTGATCTGACACTGAATGCTCAAGCAGCCTAATTTACACTTTAAAAACTCCTGATGTTGCTATAACAATACAAAAAGCACTTACCAATTTACTTGAAATGAAAATCAGTCCTCCTTTCCTGTTTAATTAATCAATCACACGATCATGCAGAACATCTCAGGTTTGTAAATCCATAAGGATCTCTTTCTCAATGGCAATAACAGCAGTGATGACAGCCGACTCAGCGAGATCTCGCACTCTTTGCTTTCAAATTACATTACATTCAAATTGCTTTAGAACACTACACCACTTGAAAAAAATTCAAGACAGGCTCAGGAAGGAACTGAGACACAATTTCTTTTTTCACCATTTTTTTTTTCTTCCACCTTTGTTCAGGGCTTCCATACAATGAGAATGAAAGGATGAAAAAATATGTATTTATTAGGCATGTTATGCCAGCAGAGAAGACATTGCTGGCCCTGAGAAATTGCCACTGGCCATATAAGAACAAATACAATTAGAGTTCATTTAGCATTTAAATCCACACGTGTTTAAAACATGCTACATACATGAACACTGTCATTTTTGCCATATTGTGTTTACTGTATATAATTGACATTTCTATATCAATAAGAACATTTATGAAAACTTTCAGCATGCCATTTTCAGAGTCGTAGCCTACTGTATTTGCACTTGCAATTGCACTTCAAATTCTAATCACATTTTATTACACAACTAATGGGGATTTTAAGTGAATGTTAGGGATTCTTTGTATAAATGTGGGTTTTGTATCTCATTCTCAGCACACAGGGTGACGATGTTCAGTAACAAATAAAAAAGAATAGGCAAGTGAGATCACACTGAGATCACACCTATTTATGTGTCCGTCTGCGCTGTTTTATAAATTATTTCCATGTAAACGTGTGCTAGATAGATGACTTTGACGGCTTGTTTGTGTTTTTAGCCGCCATATCAAGGTAAAAGAACTTAAAGTGTTAAACGTCTCGAGTTGAGACACATACGTTTTGATCCATTTTTGTGCAAAAACAAATGCATTCAAGCATGTAACATGATTTCTAACACTGCGCTGAAATTTCAAAGAAATATTTTTAATATTATCTAATATACAGGACTATCATACTTAGACATACATAACATGTGCGAGAAGTTGACAAAAGAGGGATCCCTTCTAGAGATCCTAAAGGAACTGAGAGTTGGGAATCGTTCAACAATAAAGCTTGGGTGCCCTCTGTTGGACATTTCTTGTAATTGCCACTCAGAACAGGGTTAGACATATAGCGTTGATTTTCTAATATTTTTACATTTCAGTTGAAATTATTTATATATTTTATTTATATAATAAATATATTATTTAATAATTTAATAAATCAGTGGTTAAGGCTCTGGGTTACAGACTGAAAGGTAGGTGGTTCAAGCCTCAGTACTGCCAAGATACCACTGTTGGGCCCTTGATCCTATCTGCTCCAGGGGCGCTGTTTCATGGCTGACACTGCGCTCTGACCCCAGCTTAGTTGGGATATGTTATTCCAATTTTTTACATTATTTTATCACGTCGCCATGGCAACACCGTTCATATATAAAAAATTATTTAGCAATTTAGCATCGTCAATGTCTTGGTCACCCACATAATGTCACCCACATTAGGTACCTGTTACAGGAAATCCCGGGGAGGAGTACTTCAAATTCCAGAGCATGCATTTTTTAAACAATCCAAAATGGCCAACTTCCTGTTGGGTAGAATTTATGACTGTCAGCACAACAGTTGTCCTGTTTGATGAGATCTATTTGTGTGCAAATCTTGGTGTTGGTCGCTCAAAAGGGATATGCTACAGAGCCCCCCGAACATGCAACATGCGGCCCGTGGCTCGTTTATTGTAAAAGCGTTTTTTTTCTCCATTGGATATTTTAGTTAACTTGCATTGGGGCGTAACGCGTCTCCACAAGCGTTAAACATGCTCAGGGTTGCGTTTAATTTAGCAGGTAAACTTTCTCAGTGATTTAATTAAATATAAAAGTAGATCTCAGCATCACTGACATGCGACCAAAAGCAAGCCAGAGACGAATATGTAAATGTATTTTATATTTGTGCAATTTAGAAATGTTGAAGTCCCTTCGCATCTGTATGTTAATCGAACACTTGCAGTAATCATTTATCATAGTCATGCAGTCTGTGTTATTTAGTTGTGTGCTGAAAGTCAAATCATGACCCTTTTAGCATGTAAACATGTAATGTTTTAGAAAAAAATAAGTAAACACGCCCGCGTTGGCCAAACATTAATAGTTCTGTACATTTTTATTTTTTTAATTAAAACAGACCCCTGATGTAGAGATTGTTAAATGTAATAATTAATTAACAGGGAAGTAGAGATGGCAAAATAAATGTATAAGCTCAACCTTTATTCAGTTTTTTAATGCCTGATAGAAAATATCTATCTTTGTAGAGCAATACAATACTTTAGGTAATTGCAGAATAGTCCCATAAGTCACAGATACAGTTCAGAAAATTGAGTACACAACTAGTTCTGGGCTTAAAAGATACAAAAACCAAATCAATGCGTAACATTGTATCTCAAAAGGAATACAATGTGCCCCCCCATGCACTACTTAAAGCCCGATGTGCTTGGGCCCTAATTTACTTGTACTGAACATGACTTCAGTATTCTACAGTACTTGTATTGAAAATAAAATATTATAATCTATTCTATATGCAGGTTTTGGTAAGAAACAACCTGAAATGTAAGTCATTTTTAAGACTCTTGTCTCTGTTTCTTGCATGTTTATGATCACTATGAGAATCTCGCAAGCCACTGTAAATGTTTAAAAGACTTGGAATATGTTGCATGAGACAACTGATTTAGAATCCTCCTATATTTATTAGCTTGACTGCACAGTAAATATGGTTGGTGCAAAACAAATGTTGCCCAACACCCAGGTAACCCCAACTCTCAAGCATGATGGTGGTGGTAGCAGCTTTATACTCTGTTGGTTTTCAGCTGGTGAAAATATTGTAAGCATTAAATGAAATAAACATGGTATTAAATATATGACAATGCAATTTTTTTTTACATCTTTATTTATTGGCAGTAATGAGCATTAGTCAAAATGATAGATTCTGTACTTTGCTGACTGAGCAACATTTACCTTATTTATTTGCAAAAACACTTCATCACATGACAGGTCTCAGAAACAGAATAAGCAGATTTGAAGAAACATGTAAACATGAGAGAATATGGCTTTAGGTCACAGTTTTACATTGGCTATAGGTCAGAAGTAAGATTATAAATGCAACTGGAAAGCACTGTCTGTGTAGCACTAACAAAGTATTATGGTTTATAGGGACAGAGTTATGCATCTACGTATACATCTCATTACACAAGTTTAACAACTGTAGTGTAATCACAGTATTATCAACAAAAAAAGTCCAGACCATCAATATAGGCTGCTTCCTGTATACTGCAACCCTTCCTGACTGAGGCATCTATACGAGCAGAATGCAGATTATAATATTATTATTGTGCACAGTTTATTTACAATATTCACATTAATAATCAATAAGCGTAAATATGAAAACATGTCACAGACTGCCTAACATTAAGCCCACATAGTGGAAGATATATAGCATAACAGTGCACACTGACAATAACCAACATTTATGAAAGTATTAAGTAATAAAAATCATAATAATAAATACAACAGAACAAAAATTTGAGAAATTCCCCCTTATATTTGATCCCCTAAAATAATAAACAGTTGTAGTTTTAGCAGCAAGACCCTTGTGGTGCAATATGAACCTCCACACTACAACTAGTATATGCATTCAGGGAACATACTGACATATTAGAATTATAAATTGTCTAGGACAATTGCAATTACACTTGTAGATGAAAAAGAAAACTCCAACATTTATGAATTTCTCCCAAATGTGTTGTTTTGGTGTTGATGTTATTAGAGACGGGAATCGGACGGAATTGAACAATTCTGGCTCCTAAAACGACTCCATTGAATGATTCCCAATAGTTTCTTAATGATTCAATTTGCACTTTAAGTTAATGAACGGTCTTCGTATAATTTTGTGGCACAAAGTCTCTCTAAGTCATCACATTTGATTAAGGCTGTGAACTCACAACTCTGCAAAGACATCATTTATTTTGCTGTGGCGCTGTAGAGTTAATATGTAAAGAATATTTTCCATTGATAGTGGCACAGGAAATCTGAGTCTTTAATTACTGTGTTTAAGAACCATTACCCTAACCAAACAGCATTCAAATCAGCCCTGCGTTATTATCCTACAGGTGAATACTATTAAAAATGATTAAATTGTCCAAAAATACTATTACTACCACACACAGAATATATATACCTGATTTATACATCAGTATTAAAACAACTCAATATATGCCCAGCAAATCGGATAAAAACGATTAGAACCAAAAGTATTATTAGAGTCATCTCTATGCTGTATCTACGATATTACGACACTTTGATAGTCTTTAACACTAATGGCAAAACCATTTGAAATGCATGAAACTCACAAACGTCACAAAGGCTTTTGAACGTTTTTGATAGGAATTACATTTGATTACAGTTACACTTGCTGCTGCCAACAGCGGCTTTCCGACAACACTGAAGGCGTCGATGTTGCAACCGTTGCTTCATATGCAAACAACACAAATCCATGAAGATCCATCTTCAGAAACATTATTTGCCTTCATCTCTATTGATTCAGAAATCTCATGGAAATAACAGATCTCTTGAGACGTGCTCTTGGTTAAACTGCTATAAGAACTGAAGCTCCTCTTGGCTTAAAGTTCATTGTCCTCGATCTGCAGGAAGGCGACTCTCAAACAGACTCAGCGCATGGTGCACAAATTCATACTGTTCCTCAGTCTGGATCATGCCACCCCTGTGAAACACACACACACAGACACATTAGACTTCTTTCATATCCATTAATTTATTTATTTGGCAAGTGGTCTTGGAACAAGCGGTACAATGACTAGTCAATGACTAGTTCTTATTTAAAAAATAAACAACTCTGACGCAAACCCTCTTATGCTATTCTGTCATTTTTTGACTGAAATACATTTAAAAATGGTTTCCTTTATCTGAGCAGTACAAGACTTTGTGACTTTTCCTCAATTTTCCATTTGAGTATAGGCTTGATTCGATAAGTCTAAGTGGTTGAAAAAAATAAAAAATCGACACCTTTGGTATTTGCGGTCAAAATGTTCGACCATTGCAAATGACTGGAAAAGACCAAAAAACAGAGCAATTACAAGGCATGATAACACACATACAATGCAGAACACAGACAGACAGACCGAGGGAGAGACAGGGCATCAGTAAGTGGAGCTCTACAGCCATCTTTTGGTCACTGTTGTCATTACAAGCCATCTGTTGTTTTCCAGCTGATGACAATAATCTTACACACACACACATCTAAAATACATTTTTATTATTATAAAGTTTCAATTGATAAGTTTACTTGAATTCTTCTGTTCTACACTCTAATAAAATGTTCTGAATTTTGCAGTTCATTACTGTTTCTTTCATGACATTATAATGTATTTAATTTGAGTTATTACATTTGCATTACATGTTCAACCATTATTCGGCCATTATTATATCCACTAGGAAAGGTCCCGGTTCTCCCTATGGCCAGTCCATCCTTGCTTCAAATAAATTATAAAATGCTAAACTTTGACAAATACAAGTTTGATAATGTTTAAATATATATCAAAATGCATATCTTGTGATAAAATGTAAAAATGAGGTACAACACAGAGACTACACAGTAGGTGGCGACAGTCATCTACTGGCGCTACTGACATGGCATAGTTTTCAAGTCATGTTATTTATATTTTGTTCACCAGTTGGCAGCAATCTGTCTCTAATTTATGACACATTCTCATATTTTCTTAATATTTGAACTTATAGAAATGTTTTTTTAATGAGTTCATTCGTAAATATGGTCAAATGTTTAAAGGGGTCATGAAATGGAGAATCCAAATTTCCTTGATATTTAGACATATAAGTGGCAACTGTACTATAAAAACATACTGTACATTTCAGATCTCAAAACTTCCTCCTCAGTCTAAAAAGAGCATTTATAGTAGCCACCCTGTTGAAATGTCTTCTTTTGAAATCTGTGTTTGTGATGTCACGAGACATTGCTCATTTGTATTAACACATTCCACAACATGTGTCATCGCACCCTTAGCCCCACCCACTGGGGTGCAGACCAGGCAGAGAAAGAGAGCAGGCTTGTGTGGCTAACTATTCCTAACATAACACCAAAGGGAACCCATCTGGCTATTTTGAATTATTTTTGTATATGAACATGAACTAAACAGACTCTTTGACCGCTACCATATATACGCTTTTAAAAGACACAGTGTCAAGTTACAACTCTGAAAGAGAGAAGCAAATCTCTCATTCAGCTGCTGCCTCTTGTTTATTTGAGCACAAACGCACCATGGACACGTTCTTTCGCCCAGCTGAGCTATTTTTAATTGTTGGTGTATTTAAACATAGAATGTCTTTGACGAAAGATGTCTTCAACCATTTCGGTGTGTTTGGCGTGTTTCCGTCTCAGTGCACCTAAATTATGTGCATCATTTCACCGTTCTTTGGATTATGTATGTGTGGTTATTTTCGGCTCATGTCAGCATGTGTTACTTGCGAACAGACAAAATGAGATTCAAGCTTTGCAAAGGAACTGTTATTGAAGAAAAGTCATGACCGTTTGATTGTTTATGGTGCTGAGTGATAACAGTTGTACTTGAGATGAACAGTTTGATATATTCAAATGCAATGTGTTGGATGTGTATTATGTGGAAACCCTGCAATTTTGTTTTATAATGTCGAGGTTCATTCTCATCCGATTGAGTTTGCTGAATTTGAGGGGCTGCAAGATGTTAGCCAGTTTACATTGAAGTTTTAAGGAGGTGCTTTGGCCAAAACAGAGCGTTTCAGACAGAGGGCCAAAAACAGGATGGAAAATGATCATATATAAATAAATTATGACTGTTTATAACATTATCGTTGGACCTCAGGGAAGATAGTAAAATTAATAAAATTTGTACATCATGACCCCTTTAAATTTACATCAAAATCGCATAAAATCCCAAAAGAAATGCATACATTTATTGTTTTTCTTCAGGGAAGAAGAAATGGTATCATTATCATCATCATCATAAAAAAAAAAGACTTTCCGGTCAAAAATGACAGTGGATGCCGAAGGAAGGTGCCGTATTTCAATACTGTAGGAGGTGAAATTCAGCTGTTCGGCAATTTCTTACATCTCACATAATAATATCATTTATACGAAATATGTTTCCATCAATATTTTATGTCAATTTGCTTATTTATTAGGCAAGCAGTCTTGCAATGAGCTGGACAATGAGCAGTGATATTGTCATTTTCACAATGTAACCACCAACAGAAATGTGACACAAATTAAGGTGGAATAATAAAACACGAAACAACATTGGATTGGCTTTTCAGATCTTAAAGGATTTAAAACCGACCCAGAGTTGGAGTTTATCTTGGTGGACAGGTAAGATATTTTATTGGACTGATAGTTAGTCAGGTAGCACTCTTAGCATGGTAGAAAGATAGCATTAGCCACTCTAATGGGGCATTTTATAATGGATTGTGGTACTGCAGTGGTTTCAAATTTATTTTCGAGGAAGGAAGGACAATGGAATTGTTTTTTACTTTTATGTTGGTAACAATGCCAATCTCTAAGCTAGTTTTTACCTTGTAGCAATTAATAATAGTTTCCGCCGTTTGATTTGATCTGATATGACTAGCAATCGTCATGTCTAATGTCATGGTTACACCGGCACTCTTCAAACCATAAGATTCATCCAGGCAGAAGAGCAGAGTTGAAGCACGTAATTACAAAACAATGTTCCTCTGCAAGTAACTTGCAGTTTTAGGCTTTAACCGCTAGAGTACCAAAAGTTACATAGTGTAGCTTTAAGGATTATGCAGTATATATGGTAAGTACATTTGTGGCATTACGTTAACTTCTTTGTACAGATGGTCAAATTTCTGTGTTCATTCGAAGCAAAAAAGATGCTCTTTGGAACTTTCCTAAATCATGTTGGAATAAAATGCATCATCAGGACCTTACATTCATGCCACACATCCCCGGTAGTACTCTGTATGTAAAACTAATTGTAAAACTTTACTTATTTTACCTGTCTGTTCTCAGTTGGCACACAATTCCCAGCACATCCACAACTCCCTCCAATTGCAGCTGACGACAGCCAATCGTTGTGGCAATGAAACACCCTGTCCGACCAATTCCAGCACTAAAAACACAAGTTCAGTGTGAAGTTTGACAGTACTTCAATCACTTTTTTAAGTGTTGTGACTGAATTGAGAGGTTGTTCACAATATCCGATCGGCAATGTTTCTCCTACATTTTCTTGGGAGGAATAAAAACAGACACAAATAAGTTAATTGTTGTCATCCAGTAAGAATATAGAGCTATACAATGAATGGACTGTATAGCTCAGATAATTTTTCAAAAACATTTGAGCTCTCTGACTTTTCATTGCTGACTTTGATATCTTGGCAAATCTAAGCATAGAGTGAGACATTGTTGAGACCTCTTCTAATACTCTAGAAGAGACATGTAACGTCTCGGTTACTAACGTAACCTCCGTTCCCTGATGGAGGGAACGAGACGTTGTGTCGCTGAGCTGACACTAGGGGTCGCTCCTGCGGAGCACGGCCATCTCTGATTTTGAGAAAAGGCCAATGAGATTTGGCTTGTGGAATTTGCATGCCACTCCCCCGGACATATGGGTATAAAAGGAGTGATGCTGCAAATACACATCAGGTATCACACTGAGGAGCCGAGCCAAAGACCCAGCGCTTTCAGCGGATGGTTCAGTATTGTGGCTAGCGGGAACACAACGTCTCGTTCCCTCCATCAGGGAACGGAGGTTACGTCAGTAACCGAGACGTTCCCCGTCTGTCACTCAGTCAACGTTGTGTCGCTGAGTTGACATTAGTGGTCCCATGGAAAACGCCACAGAGCTGAACCGAGTTACGCAGACAAGCGGTGCGAGACGGGCAAACCTCTGTGTGCCTCGTAGCCAGCGCAGCAAGCCGTCGCATAACTACCCCCAACACACTGGCAGGCATGAAGCGGTCCCCTGCACCTAGGGGGAACAGCTAACTGCTCAGAAGTATAAGGACTGGCTGGCCCAGCTGGGGCCTTCTCTCTATTTTTCTCCCCGTAAAAGGAACGCAATCGTTCGGCTGGGGGCCAAATATAAATGGTCCAAGCTGGGGGGTGTTCCTCCAAAGAGGAGGACACTGCGGAGACCACACCCGGCCCCAAGAGGGGGGGGGGGGTTTAGGTGGAATACACACACGGTCTTACCGGCTAGCAGCGGAAGCACATCGTGTGGAATGGCGCCGTGGTAGACCCTACCCAAAGGTGGGGAGGGGTTACTACAAACACGGCGACCCAGGGCAGAGGACCCTCTGTCCAAGGAAGACGCAGTTTGCCGGTAGGGAAACCATTTTGCGGGATATACATCACACGGGGTTGCCGAAGGGGGCAACCAGCACATGTGGAGCACTTACCTCAGTACGGGGGCCTAGTGACACCCGTACCGGGGCGGCAGTGAGCCTCTCTGAAGACTCAACGGCCGCTAGGCTAGGGAGGAAGAACGTCCAGGGTTCACACTTCCTGCGAACGCAACTGGGGAAAAGAGCGCACGTCTTCACCTCATGGGAGGGGAAAGGTGCTATGCACAAGCGATACACCCGGCCAGCTGAACCGAACTTACCTGTTTGTGTCACCTGATAACACATGGGACGAAACTGGCTCAACCCTGAGGTTATAGATCCTCGCAAAGGTGTTAGGTGTTGCCCAACCCGCGGCTCTGCATATGTCTGCTAGAGAGGCACCATGGGACAACGCCCATGAAGCCGCAACGCCCCTGGTAGAATGGGCTTGTAGGCCAGCAGGGGGCGGCACGTGCTGGGCGTGGTATGCCATCGTGATGGCATCGACGACCCAGTGGGCGATCCTCTGTTTGGAGGCAGCGCTTCCCTTCCGCTGTCCGCCAAAGCAAACAAAGAGCTGCTCGGAGCTTCTAAAGCTCTACGTGCAGTCCAAGTAGATGCGAAGAGCACGCACCGGACACAGCAACGTAAAGGTTGGGTCTGCCTCCTCCAGGGGCAGCGCTTGCAGGTTCACCACTTGATCCCTAAAGGGGGTCGTGGTAGCCTTGGGCACATAGCCCGGTCGGGGTCTCAGGATGACGTGAGAGTAAGCCGGACCGAAATCTAGGCACAGTTCGCTAACAGAGAACGCCTGCAGGTCCCCTACCCTCTTGATGGAGGTGAGCGGCCGTCAGGAGGGCGGTCTTCAGAGAGAGCGCCTTTAGCTCTGCTGACTCAAGGGGCTCAAAGGGAGCTCCCCGAAGGACCACGGAGAGGTCCCACGAGGGAACGAGGTGCGGCCTGGGGGGGTTTAACCTCCTCGCGCCCCTCAGGAACCTGATGATCAAATCGTGCTTCCCTAAATACTTACCTTCCACTGCATCGTGATGTGCCGATATAGCGGCTACATACACCTTCAAGGTGGAGGGGGACAGCCGTCCCTCCAACCTTTCCTGCAGAAAGGAATGCACTGATCCAACTGCGCATCTCTGGGGGTCTTCACCATGGGAAGAACACCACTGAGAAAACAGACGCCACTTCAGGCCGTAAAGACGCCTCGTTGAGGGGGCTCTCGCCTTAGTGATCGTGTCTACCACCGCGGGTGGTAGGCCACCTAAGTCTACCGTGTCCCGTCCAAGGGCCAGACATGGAGATTCCAGAGGTCTGGTCGCGGGTGCCAGATGGTGCCCTGACCCTGAGAAAGAAGGTCCTTCCTCGGGGAATTCGGCTGGGGGCTGTCGCGAGGAGCGTGAGGTCCGAGAACCAGATCCGGGAGGGCCAATAAGGGGCCACTAAGAGGACCTGCTCCCTGTCCTCCCTGACTTTGCACAACGTCTGTGCAAGTAGGCTCACTGGGGGAAATGCATACTTGCGAAGCCCCGGGGGCCAGCTGTGTGCCAAGGCATCTGTGCCGAGGGGGGCCTCGGCCAGAGAGTACCAGAGTGGGCAATGGGAGGATTCCGGGGAAGCGAACAGGTCTGCCTGCGCTTGGCTGAATTGACTCCAGATCAGCTGAACCACGTGGGGGTGGAGCCTCCACTCTCCCCTGGATGTAACCTGCCGCAACAGCGCGTCCGCTGTGCTGTTGAGGTAACCTGGGATGTGAGTGGCCCGCAGCGACTTGAGTCGGTGCTGACTCCAAAGGAGGAGACGGCGGGCAAGTTGTGACAAGCAGCGTGAGCGTAGACCGCCTTGGCGGTTGATATACACCACCGCGGCTGTGTTGTCCGTCCGGAGCAACACATGCTTGCCACGGATCAACGGCAAAAGCCTCCTCAGTGCAAGTAGTACTGCCAGCAACTCGAGGCAGTTCATGTGTCAATGCAGTTGCGGGCCCGTCCAAGGGCCGCGACTGAGTGCCCGCTGCACATGGCACCCCAGCCCCGTTGGGAGGCATCTGTCGTGACCACGACGTGCCTGGAGACCTGGCCTAGGGGAACTCCTGCCCGTAAGAACGCTAGATCTGACCAGGGGCTGAGAGAGCGGCAACACGTCTGCGTGACGAGGACGCGGTGTGTGCCGTGGCGCCATGCTCGTCTCTCGACTCGGGTCTGAAGCCAGTGCTGGAGTGGTCTCATATGCATCAGCCCAAGTGGTGTAACCGTGGCTGATGATGCCATATGCCCCAGGAGCCTCTGAAAGGATTTCAGTGGGACCAACGTGTTCCGTCTGAACGTACGCAGACAGGTCAGCACTGACTGTGTGCGCTCGCTGGTGAGGCGCGCCAACATTGAGACCGAGTCCAACTCCATACCGAGAAAAGAGATGCTCTGAACCGGGACAAGCTTGCTCTTTTCCCAGTTGACCCGAAGCCCCAAGCGGCTGAGGTGCCTGAGCACCAAGTCCCTGTGAGCACACAACATGTCTCGCGAGTGAGCTAAGATTAGCCAGTCCTCGAGATAGTTGAGGATGCGGACGCCCGCTTCCCTCAGTGGGGTAAGGGCTGCCTCTGCGACCTTCGTGAATGTGCGAGGGGACAGGGACAGGCTGAAGGCGAGGACTTTGTACTGATATGCCTGACCCTCGAAGGCAAACCGGAGAAAGGGTCTGTGCCGAAGAAGGATCGAGACATGAAAGTACGCGTCCTTCAGGTCTACCGCCGCGAACCAATCCAGATGCTGGACGCTCGCTAGAATGCGTCTCTGTGTAAGCATCTTGAACGGGAGTCTGTGCAGAGCCCGGTTCAGAACTCGCAGGTCGAGGATTGGCCACAACCTGCCGCCTTTTTTGGGTACGATGAAGTAGGGGCTGTAAAACCCCTTCTTCATCTCGGCTGGAGGGACAGGCTCTAGCACGCAAGGCAGCGGCGTTCTCGCCTCTCACCGTAGTGGGGCGGACGCCGTTGAACCTGGGCGGGAGCCTGGCAAACTGAATCGCATAGCCGAGTCGGACTGTCCTGATCAACCAACGCGACGGGTTGGGGAGCGTGAGCCACGCCCCCAAACTCCGAGCGAGAGGGACCAAGGGGACTATAGCGTCAGACGTACCGGCAGGTGGGGCCTCGCGACGGGGCGGAGCCCGGGGTGCTGAGTCTAGGGACATCGAAGCACTTACCTGGCTCCTTGTGACCGCTCCCGGAACAGCCTGGGACGGGGGAGGAAGAATTTCGTCCTCGTGGCCCGCGGAGACCGTCTGCTCGGGGGCGGGGTTGTGCCGCGGCTGGACGCGTGGAAGCGGAAGACCCGGTTCCAGGGCGCTGTACCTGCCAAAGAGAAACGGTGGCCGGCAGTCATGATAACGACGGCTGGGGAGACCGGAAGTGGAGCCCGGGGGCTGAGGAAACTGCTCTTTTTTTGAAAATGTGGGTACCGCAGCACGTTGGGCGTGCGGTGAAATTAATTTCAAAAGGAAATAAGGATTCTCCACCCGCCCCTCCGGCGGGGGAGGGAGTGGTCTGCTTACCAGCTCCCGAAGTGCAGTTCCCTGAGTCCCAGGGCTGCCCGTCTCAGGGGCGCTTCGAAGCCTTCTTAGGGTTCTTGGCGGCCGGCCGTGAGGCGGGGGGCGTCGCTGTCCTGCAGGTAGCTCCGCGCTGAGGCCGGCCCCGAGGGGCGGGCTGTGGTGGGGCTGGTGTTGGTACAGCAGGGGGACGCGCTGGGCAACGAGCAGACGGGTGCGGGGCCTGTAGCTCCGCCTGGGCAGGATGTGCTGTATAGCTTCCGTCTGCCTCCTTACCGTTGTGAACTGCTGGGCGAAGTCTCCAACGGTGTTGCCAAACAGCCCAACCTGGGAGATGGGGGCGTCAAGGAAACCTCTCGTGACTCGACCAGGTTGAGCCATAGGTGGCGCTCCTGGACCACCAAGGTGGACATCGCCTGCCCGAGAGCCCGCGCCGTGACCATCGTTGCCCGGAGGGCGAAGTCGGTCGCCGAATGCAGCTCCTGCATTAGACCCGGGTCAGGACTACCCTTGTGTAGTTCTCTAAGTGCCTTGGCTTGGTGCACCTGCAGGAGTGCCATGGCATGTAAGGCGGAGGTGGCGTGTCCAGCAGCGCTGTAGGCTTTAGCCGTCAGAGACGACGTCAGCCTACAGGCCCTGGACGGAAGCGTCGGGCGGTTCCGCCAGGTGGAGGCGTTTTGCGGGCATAAGTGCACCGCGACCGCTTGGTCCACCTGGGGAATCGCCGTGTAGCCCCTTGCCGCCCCGCCGTCGAGGGTAATGAGAGCGGAGGAGCTTACCGCTTGTGTGCGGGCAGTGAAAGGCGCGCGCCCCGAGCGCGTAAGCTCCTCATGCACCTCCGGGAAGAAAGGAACGGGGGCGGAGCGTGGCGGTACGCGGCGCTCCGGCCCCAGGAACCAATCGTCGAGCCGCGAGGGTTCGCGGCTGCCGCACCCGAGGGTGGGAGCTCAGTGGAGTCTTCAGCGTCAGACATGACAAACCCGCTCTCCGATGCCGCGATCGAAATCTCATCGTCGTCAGGCGAGTGCGAGGGGCGACCGCAGCGTAGCCATGGGCATGCTCTCGCAGTGAGAGCATGAACCATCCACGAACGCTGACTCTGCGTGAGTGGAACCCAGGCACAAGAGGCAGCGATCGTGGCCATCAGACGGGGAGAGAGAACGACCGCAACCAGGAAACACACACAAACGGAAAGACATCTTGAAAAAGACGCTTCACCGTTTGTGCCACTCTTTTAATGTTTTTTTTTTATTTTTTATATATATATATGTATACGAGAGTACAAATGTTTATATAAACGAAGTTATTCACTCCGTAACTCTTTTATCAGCTGCTGAAACGCCCAGGGGTGTATGCTCAGCACAACGTAGTATGCTGAGGGGAGGACCGCTGGAAAGCGCCGTAAAGCCAACAGCTTGCAGAGATGAATGGAACAGCAGAGGAATTCAGCTCTATGACTGCTCTCTCGGCTCCGAAAAAGATATCTGATGTGTATTTGCAGCGTCACTCCTTTTATACCCGCATGTCCGGGGGAGTGGCATGCAAATTCCACACGCCAATTCTCATTGGCCTTTTCTCAAAATCAGAGATGGCCGTGCTCCGCAGGAGCGACCCCTAGTGTCAACTCAGCGACACAACGTCGACTGAGTGACAGACGGGGAACTGCTTTTTCTCAGGAGAAACCTCCGAGACGCAGGAGACTTCAGCAAAATCGCTGTTTGCTCTCCATTTAATCTCATTGCTGTTTAGAAGAAACAAATGAGAAATTAATGAGATCTCATTTGTGTTTATTCTTTGTTATGGATGCATTGTTTGTTTATCACTGTGCCACTTAATTTCCCCTCTGGGATAATGTCTGTCTGAATATCCATTTATGCTGGTATGTTCTTGTACCTGCAGTGAACAATAACTGGTCCAGAGGATGTTGAAGTTTTCCTGTCCTCCTCAACATCATTCACTAACTGCAGCAGGGGTCCGGCACTCTCTGGGGTCTTATGATCTGGCCATGAGGTGTACCAGTAGTGCTGGACTTTACGACTCTGGCCTCCATGCTAAGGAAATAAAAACAACAGAATCATATGCAAAATGATTTGATAAAAGTATTTGAAACTCTGATGAAAAGACAAAGATACAAGACTTTAAGACTGTATACTTAACAACTTTAATGAGGGAAATAACTACAATTGTCACATAATTGGCATTATCGTCCCGTGTCTGTCTTGTGTTTCATTGTCTGTCTTTGTGTGAGCACATGGTTTTGGTTGTATTCCCTGCCGTGCGCTCTTCGGCCTGTCTTGTTTCATGTCAGGAGCATGGTGACTGGATCCTTACTTCCTGTCTGATTCTGTTTCGGTCTGTGTCGGGATCCAGATACTCCTGCCCCATGTCTGTCTTATACTGACGTGGGTACATCGCACATATGTCATCTTGGCAGCATCTTTTGCGAACACAGGTTCGCGCTCACGTTGCGCGCCCAGGTCACGAGCTGTCTTCATGTTGTTATGAGGTTCGGTCACTTCGGTCTAAGGTGTCGGGTGTGTGTGTGGCTGAACTTTTGCACAGGTGTCCTGTCCTGTTTTTGTCATCTCTTGCATGCATCGCGTGGCGTTTTCCTCGTGATGTACACTCAAGTTTTGTTTAGTGTGAGAATATGGGCATATATTGCCTCATTGACTTGGCGTTGTGTGCTCATGCCATTCGGGTGTATCGCCACGTGTCTCTCTTTCTTACGTATGCCCCGCCTCCTTGTTTGCGTATTATTAGTTAATTTGCCTCACATGTCCCATTAACCCATTTGATTTCTCTCCCTATTTTAGCCTCCTTGTATGTGCTGTTCAGTGCCAGTTCACCTTGTTTGCTCCCCTATGTCAGTCCTGTTGTGTCCCATCTCGGTCCAGTCAGTCCTGTGCCCCATTCTCCTCTGCCGCAACCTTGTCTGTTTCCCCTACAGGGTAGTTTATCTTTGTTTTTCCCCCTTGTGGGAGATTCTGTTGGATTTAGCCTTAGTTTTTGTTTAAATAAATCCCCTTATTTTAAACTCTGCTTTTGGGTCCTGCATCCACGGCCACGGAGGCCATTCCCCTGCTGCTGCCAGCGCCTATGTCTGCCACGGTCTATGAGCCAGTCTCCTTCATCCCAGAGCAAGCGCCTTAAGCCTCGTCCATCCCAGAGCCAGCGCCTGAAGCCTCGTCCATGCCAGAGCCGGAAGCCTCGACCACCCCAGAATCAGCACCTGAAGCCTCGGCCGCCACAGTGCCAGCGTCCTTGGTCATGACGGCCTCTCCCACAGCAGTGCTCCTGGCCGCCCGAAAGAGGAGGAGGAGGGGGGCTCTTGTTTCCCTGTCGCTGCCAGCACTCCCAGCCATGGAGGCCATTCCCCAGTCACTGCCAGCGCTCCCGGCTACGGGGGCTGTTCATGAGCTGCTGCCAGCGCTCCCGGCCACGGAGGCTGTTCCCCAGTCACTGCCAGTGCTCCGGTCCACTGAGGCCATTCCCAGTTGCTGCCTGTGGTCACAGCCACGGAGGGCATTTTCCTGTCACTGCCAGTGCCCACGACCATAGAGGTTGACTGCCTGTGCTCACAGCCACGAAGGCTGATCCCCTGTCACTGCTAGTGCCCCTGGCCACAGAGGCCATTCTCCTGTCACTCCTATGCTCAAAGCCACGAAGGCTGTTCCCCTGCCACTGCCAGTCCTCTGTTAGCTGTCCAGCAGCCTCCACCCAGTTCTCTGCCCCTTCTGCCCTGAGGCCTCCTCCCAGGCCGCCTGACCCTGCCTTTGCCATGAGGCCTCCTCTCATGCTGCCGGACCCCGCCCCTTTCCTTAAGTTCCCTCCCTGGTTTCCCTCACTATGATTCTGTTGTGTTTTCTGTTTTATGTTAGTGCTTGTTTTCTCTGTCTTGTGTATTGTATGATGTTTCCGTTTAGGGGAATTGTGTCATGTTTTGTCTTGTTTCATTTCAGGAGCGTGGTGTCTGGAACCTGACTTCCTTTTAACTCTGATTTTGGGTCCTGCTTCTTCATTCCGTGATAACAAGCCCATGAAGCATTGTGAATAACTTCATCAAATTAAATGTTAATTAAATGTTGGAAAAATATAATCAACAACTTTAAATAAATAGTTTTAAAAGTGTAGAAATATATATATACTGTATTGCAGTCAGCTGCAGCACTTGTTTGGGTTGGTTTGTTTACCGTGATTCTCTGATTGGTGGATCTTTTTCTTCAGGGTCATGGGTGGTGTAGTTTTCCACCAGGAATTCTGCTATTAAACATGATTTCTAAAAAAATTTAACTGGAATAATGTGGACGGATTAAACATGATTTCTAAAAAAATTAAACTGGAATAATGTGGACGGATTACTTCAATGGAAGCATATTGATTAATGACCTTGAAGCTTTTTACAAAGATTTTTACTTCTGGAAAAAGACTGTTGCGCTCTATTACCATTTTTTGTGATATGTACACCACACATCAATACCAAATTTAAAATATTCCTTTTAACTCATATTTTATGAGTTTTCATCATTTTGAAGTTGACAGCTCCAGTCTAGTGCCATATCCTTGAGCGAAACTTGCCACAAAAACAGATCACAGTATCATTATTATTTAGTCACTCTTCCAAATAAACTTTAGCTTACAAAGTAGTAAGCAATGCAAGTACCTTCAGTATCAGGCTGCGAATGATATAGTGGTCACATTCCTTCACATTGTTAATGAAGACCTCCACCTTCCCATAGATCCCTCTCTTCTCAGGCCAGTACAGAACACATTTCTGAAACAGTACAACAGTGTCATTACTTTGCACATGCACAGAAACATTATAAATTTTAGATATGTTTATTGAGAATTACTTCATTTTTCTCTTTGAGTTTGGTGATCATGACGATGACAGGACAGTCCTCTTGCCAGGCCATCTGCCAGAAGTCATTCACTGTGTTGATCATTGGACCCTGAGTGGCAATGAACACCCTCTCATCTCCAAGATAACCCTGGATAAGAAACACACTGTATTGGTACTTTTGCATGTCTTATGGGTTGACGGTAAGTCATGACAGAATTTTCCTTTTGGGGAGGTCATTGTCATTCTTCTTTCTGTGTTAATTTTCTTATACTGTAGATTGCTAGACATGAAGAGTCTTTGTTATGAGAAATGAGTGTATGTATTTGTCACTGAACTTACTCGTATGTAGTTGGCATTAATGTAACTGCTGAGCAGGTCGTTGGTATTCTTAGTCTTAAGAAGAACCCTGGAATGTGGATCTAAATTAAAACACCAAACAGCAAACACCAGTGTAAGCCTGGTCAAAACATTTTACAAATTACAATTCAAACACCCTATGTGCGAACATTTTCTTTAGAAGGTACTGAACCAGTTAATATTAAGTGTGTTAATACCACACACATCACATTGAACAGAAGTTGTCATGAATCACACCTCTGTTGTTCCTCCTACTCACCACCAGAGGTCTCCATCACACTGGTATTGTCTTTGGACTCCATTTCCCATAATCCCCGTACCTGTCACTAATTACCTGCTCACATGTTCCTTTTCTACACAGCTCTTTAAGACTCACTCTCACTAGCTATCTTTGTGAAGTCTTCTTTTGCCCTGCATACATTTCTGAGCATTATTCCCTGCTGTTATTAGCCACTGTTTGATTCTCTCCTACGTTTACTACTGTTTACCTGGACTACTACTCTGAATGTTTGCTGCCTGCCCTGACCTCTTGCCTGTTTGTGACCACCCCTTTGATTATCATTGGATCATGCTACTGCTGGTGATTGGCCTTTGCCTGTTTATCTGTTTACATTATTATTAATAAAGCTGCACATGGATCTCAACTCCGATGACTCATCATTACAGAAGACTTCGCCACAAAATGATCCAGTGGCTTTCCTGCAACTCGCCTCTTAGGTCTCAGCGCAAGCGAATGTGCTGGCCGCACACCACCAACAGCTTTATCAGCTGAACTCACTATCAGAGGGGCTTGTTAAAACTTTGCAAATCCTGTTTGCCAGCATTAAACCCATCAGCTTCCTCATCCAATCCAGTGGCTCACCCAGTTTCACCTAGCACATTCACCACAAACCAGTCAGAAAATTCAGCCTTTCCTGAGAAATTCGATGGGTCATCAGCCAAATGTGAATGTTTTCTACTCCAATGTTCCCTGTTTATTAATCACCAACCCACACTATACCCCACTGATGAGAGCCGCATTTCCTTTGTTTGTTCGCTGCTTACTGGTAAGGCATTGGACTGGATTGTAGCAGTATAGGATGGTGACAGCGCAACATTCCCAACGTTCAACTAATTCCTCTAACGATTTCGTGCTGCATTAAAACATACAATAGGAGACGAGGATGCCGGAAATCAATCATCTAATCTTCTTCAAGATAATGCTCCACGCCATTCCACAATCCAGTCTTCCACGACTCATTGCTAAAAGACCTTCAAAGCCCTTGTCTCTAAGTTGAACTATCTGCCAGTAATATCGGTGAGAAGGGCCAAAAGGACTCTGTCCCACAAACTGACAGTGCCCTTGCCTTCCATGACTTTATTCCACTTCATGGCCGCCGAGCCAGAGTTCCACATCATGGCCGACGAGCCAGAGTTCCACGTCATGGCCGCCAAGCCAGAGTTGCACGTCATGGCTGCCGAGTCAGAGTTCCACGTCATGGCTGCCGAGCCAGAGTTCCACGTCATGGCCAACGAGCCAGAGTCTGCTCCCTGCCATGTCACGGCCATGACCAACAAGCCAACGCCCATGCCTGCCACGGCCAACGAGCCAACGCACATACCTACCATGGCAAATTAACTGGAAGACTTGTCCGTCCCAGAGCCAGTGTTGCCAGCCTCGTCCTTCCCAAAGCCAGCGTTGCCAGCCTAGTCCGTGCCAGAGCCTGCACTGCCAACTTCAGCCTGCCGGAGGTCTCAGAGACTCTGCCCATGTTCAAGACCACAGTGGTCATCTCTGAGACTCTGCCCATGTTCACAACCACAGAGGTCATCTCCGAGACTCTGCCCATGTTCACGACCACAGAGGTCGTCTCCGGGTCTCTGCCAGTGTTCACGACCACAGAGGTGGTCCAGTCATCCTGGACTGTTGGCCTTGAGCCTGTCATGGCTCTGCCTTCTACAGCTTTGACCCTCGAGCCTCCCATGGCTTCTCCATCAACGGCTCCACCCTCTGAGTCTCCTAGAGCTCAAATTTCAGCCTTGTGGCCACCAACAAGGCCTTCTGATCCAGTCCCCAACCTGAGCTGGTCTTCTGGGACTCCTGGTCGTCCATCTGATCTGCTCTGGTCTTCTGGGACTCCTGGTTGTCCACCTGACCTGCTCTGGTATCCCTGGTCTCATGGCCATCCACCTGGCCTGCTATGGCTCCCTTGGTCTCCTGACCATACATCTGACCTGTTCTATTATCCCTGGTCTCATGGCCATCCGCTTGGCCTGCTCTTGCTCCCTTGGTCTCTTGGCCAACCACCTGACCTGCCCTAGTATCCCTGGTCTCATGGCCTTCTACCTGATCTGCTCTGATTCTTTGGTCCCCGCCAGGAGCCGCTCGCAGGGAGGGGGCTCTGTCATGAATCACACCTCTGTTGTTCCTCCTGCTCACCACCAGAGGTCTCCATCACACTGGTATTGTCTTTTACTCTTTGGACTCCATTTCCCATAATCCCCGTACTTGTCACTAATTACCTGCTCACCTGTTCCTCATCTACGCTGCTATTTAAAACTCGCTCTCACTCGCTATCTTTGCGAAGTCTTGTTTTGCACTGCATACATTTCTGAGCGTTATTCCTTGTATTTATTACCTGTCTATATTTGATACCTGCCTGATTTCCCCGTTTGATTCTCTGCTGCCAGCCTACGTTTACTACTGTTTACCTGGACTACTACTCTGATTGTTTGCTCTCTGCCCTGACCTCTTGCCTGTTTGTGACCCCCCCTTTGATTATCCTTGGATACTGCTACTGCTGGTGATTGACCTTTGCCTGTTTACCTGTTTACATTATTATTAATTATGCTGCACATGGATCTCAACTCCGATGACTCATCATTACAGAAGTAGTCCACATGCTAAATACATTAAAGCCCCTTTCTGTTTACTTTTCCTTCTGTACCCTTTATTTCATATAGTTTCACTCCACATCACATTTAATGTCTTGTATATGAATTATTTTCTTCTTTTTTTGACACATAACATCCAAGAATTTCAGTGTACAACACACATTTGTAAATTTGTATGTGTCTGTTATGTCATGATAGGGACTATATGATGTCATAATGGGGTTTCTATGATGTCATAATGGGCCTCTTCGTGATGTCATAATGGGGGCTTTATGATGCCATAATGAGGCCTCGAAGATCTCGTAATGTGGTCTCTAAGAATTTTATAATGAGACCACTATGATGTCCTAATTGGGTCTCTATGTCATAATAATACCTCAATTATGTCATAACTGGCATTCTTTGATGTCATAATATGCCTTCTATGATGTCACTATGGGCCTCTTTATCATGTCATAATGTGGGCTTTATGATGTCATAATGAGGCCTAAATGATGTCATAATTGCCATTCTATGATGTCATAATGAGGCTTCAATGATGTTACAAAGGAGCATTTATAATGCCATAATGAAGCCTCAATTATCAGCGTTCCCACTCTTTTCAAGGCACAATTTTCCAGGACATTTCCAGGACACTTTATGTGACCAACATAACATTATGTGTAATATTTAAGCAAAAACAAATTGAGCTTTTATTTTGCCGTTTCTGTTTTTTTTTTTTTTACAGTACTTTCTCACCTCCAGATAAGCAGTTTGCTCCATGGCCCAGTGTAAATATGAATCCCCGTAAATATCCAATTGAATAAATACATAGTCTGTATGTGCTGTCCACTTCAGAGTGTCCTCTGTTTCAATTGTCTCACACACGCAGGAGTGCACATGATGAGGTGTTTTCAGTGTATGAGTGGCTGTCTTTACACAATCATTTTGAAATGTGCATCACTTCCAGATTATTTATTCAAATAAATCAGATACTTTTTTTGTTTAATCCTTTCATACATACCATCACACATTTAAAAACAGGGGCCCACAGAGTAGTGTCATGCATATGTATTTCTGTAACAGCTAGTTACGTTACAAGCTGCGTTGTTCAAGCGTCTGTAATTTATATTCACGCAAACAGTTACTCATTCAGTGTTTTAAACCACAGAATAAGTTTATTTTATATACATCCCACTCGTCACCAAAGTACCACGATAAAAAGTTTCCAAGCTCTTAAAAGCACAGTCAATACATCAAAAGCGATCTTCCTCCGATGCGTGCGGCCATTAGTTTACATTAGCAGCGGTTGCCATTTGTCAAACAAACAGCTACTCAGAGTCTTTTCAATCACATAATAAAAAGTTTCTTTTATGTAATAAACAGCCAAATTGTCACTAAAGTACCATGATAACAGTTCCCTGCTTTAATGTCATCATATATAAACACAATCTTCCCGTGCAAATGCCACGTCTACTTAATATGTGCAGATGAGGTTTATTCACACAAACAGCAACTCAAACAGACTTTTAAGGCATATAATATGTTTGTTTTCTGAAAGAGACAACCAAACTATCACAAAAGCACCATGTTAACTGTTTAAAACCCATACAGTATATATTCACAGAAGCTGAATGAGCGTGATTATCCATGCATGCAAGTCTGTTTACAATAGTGCTTGACACACACAGTACAACAGACATAACCCATTTGTTCACATGTTTACTATATTATATACAGTATTTTTTTATGACAAGAACTCACAACTTAAAATAATCATGTGGTTCTGGGTTTGTCCTATGTTGTTTTATGTAGCACATGGTCCTGGAGGAACGTTGTCTCATTTCACTGTGTACTGTACTAACTGTATATGGTTGAAACGACAATAAAAACCACTTGACTTGACTTGATATTCGTATTTTGTGCGTATTTCACGTGAGTTGTTTTCGAGGTGTCAACGCTCCGCTCAACGACACGGTCAACGGTGCTCTGCCCTCCACATGACGAGCATTGCAGAAAGCGTCACAGAGGGGCAAATTTACGAGCTTGCCATGCAAGAAAGTGGGAGGTGTGCACAATAAACATTGAAAATGTATTTGGAAGAGACAAAATGGCAAATTCTTTGATTGCAGAAATTAAAAAGAGGACTCGTTATGTCTTAGCATTTTTTGTAGTTTTGGGGGGTAAATGTAATTACTGTAGTTCAATAATTGGGGTCTCTGGATACTCTGAAACGATAAGGTAATAATTAATTCAATATTTTTGAGACCTTCAATATCTCTTTGAAAAGTTTGAAAATATTTATTATAGCTTTGTACTTTCAAAGACATCATTTATGAGGCAATAACGTGTGAAAAACAATTTGGTGTGAGGTTGGAGTCGAGGTTGTACTGACGCGTCTCTTCATAGACTTCAATGTATTCTGCAGCAATGACGCGAGTCATGTGAAAGCCCCTCAACATGTATATACGTCAGTTACTTTTACACATTAATAGCTCTTCCGCCCTTTTCTCTCTATGATGAACAATGTAGACTCATATGCCGATGCTGAATTAAACGAACAACATGCCCCTCATGTACATGTACCAGGTCATTCCTTTTGTTTATGAATGAGAAGGTTCATGGGTGTCTCGTTTCTCACTGTGCACGTGGCAAGCACGCGATTGGCTGTAGCTGTAACCAATCAAGCGATCTGCATCGGTTGGACCACAATTGCCAAGCACACGATTGGTCACCGCTGTAATCAATCTTGAGGGTGTAAGTGCCCTTAACCTTTGACATTGGTTTACAATACACAGCCACCGGCAGTGACAAAATTATCCGCATTTGTGTATTTGAATCCTATTCCGAGTCCCGATCATTCCATGTTTTTGTACATAAAACTACAACATTGTTAGCAAAATCATCAAACACTTTTATTATTTTAAAATATTTTCCAGGACAAATAATTATATTACAGGGCATTTAGATATTTTTTACATTTTTCCATGACATTTCTATGACTGGAAAACTGCAATGCAAAATTCCAGGTTTTCCAGGACACTTGGGAACCCTGATTGTGTCATAATGGGGGCCCTATGATGTCATAATGGGATCTCTATTTCATAACTGTGGCACTGTGATGCCGAAGAGATTGCACATGCTTTCTCTCAGTGGCATTGCCATGGTAATAAATAATGTGAACAATAATGACATACAATGAAGTGTTAGGATATCTGATACTTACTTGGCAAAATGGTCCTGTATCTGTTTTTTGATCCATGATTTGGGATATCCAGTTCTTTTTGATCCACAAAGTTCATTGGAATTTCCTGTGAAAAAAGTATTGTGAAACACAAGCTCAACTTAGCAAAATGGTCAAAACATTTAAATGTCCAAAATCTTGATCTTAGATATCAGTGTATTGGACTAGGATATCCCACAAATCATCCATTAAATATATTGTCATTAAAATATAGGCGTTGACTAGTAGCTGGATGCCAAAAACAACCAAGAGGGTCCGGGATACGATCACTGATTAAAGTGAAGCATAATACTTGTAGCAAAGTTGAACGTTTTAACGACTGGTAAGAGGAGGATTCAGACTGAAATACCTAGAATAAAATAATTATTTAGATCACGTTAGTTTAAAATGCTTACTGCTACAGCAGTTTTCAGCAAACATGAAGAAAAGAGAGGGTAAATATATCACAAATCCAATGAAACACATATATTCTGGCACCACTGGAAATTAAAAGTGACTGATCAAACACAAAGCATAGAAATATATGGGTGTTTCTTCAACTTCAAGGACTTTCACATCCCAAATATTGCTTTTCGTTAAAATTAACAGATTTCACATTTTTTCTTTATGTAATATGAAGGTCAATAAAAACATTAAAAAAAACTGTTTACCAGGATGTCATCGTTTATTTTTGGTACTTTTCAAAAGCCTTTTTTATTTTACTGTTTTAGTCTTGTCCCAGGCCCAGACTTTCAATATTAAACTTAGAAAATCCATTATAAAAATAGAGATTATTAAAAGTTTATAGCTATGATCATCTAAACGAAGAGTGAAATTAAAATGTCCTGGTTACTTTCGTAACCTCCGTTCCCTGATGGAGGGAACAAGAGGTTGTGTCGATGTAGTGACACTAGGGGTCACCCTTGGGATACCCAAACACCTTGGGGGGTTCCCAAGGGGAAGACTCCACAGAGACAACAGTCCTCGCGAGTGGTATTCTTTGTGTGGAAAAAAGTCACATGGCCTTACCGAGTCTTGTCGGCAGTGTCGCATGTGGAGAAGTCCAAGTGGCAGGTCCTACCCAGAGGGGATGAGCTCTACAAACACGGCGACCGGTGGCAGAGGGGAAGATACATTTGTGACACTGGGTTACAAACAGCAACCAGCGCATGTGGAGCAACAACACCAGTACAGGGCCTAATAGCACACGTACTGGGCTGGCATCGAGTTTTTTCAGCAAACTCGTCTGCCACAGGGCTAAGGAGGAAGGACTTCCAGGGTCCACGACCTCGTGAACACGGCTAGGGGATAATAAGCACACATCTCACCCTCCAGGATGGGATATGTGCTGTACGCAAGCGGTACACCCGGCCAGTTGTCTCTTGATGGACGTGAGTGCATTCAGGAAGGGTAGTCTTCAAAGAGACCACTTTAGCTCAACTGACTCAGGGGCTCAAACGGGGCTCCCTGCAGGCCCCGTAGGACCATGGAAATAGGTCTGGTCACATGTGCCAGATGGTGCCCCTCCTCAGGGGAAGAGTGTGAGGTCCGAGAACCAAGTCTGGGTGGGCCATCGATGGTAGTGAGAGCGAGGAGCTCAGAGATCGGGCCCGGGTAGCAAAAGGTGCCCCCCACGACCTTGTGAGATCATCATGCACCTCCGGGAAGAAAGGGACGTGGCTGTGAGCAGCACTCCGAGCACAGGAACCAATCGTCAAGCTGCAAAGGTTCAGGGTGGGGTGGAGGGTTCCACTCCAGCACAACGCTCACAGCCATCTGGACAAGCATGGCGCCAACTCCGCGTTGGCCTGCGACTGGTTGACCACACCTGAAGGTGGGGGAGTGGCATGCAAATTCCACTCGCCAATTCCAATTGGCCTTTTCTCAAAGATCAGAGGTGTTTGGGGCTACCAAGGGCGACCCCTAATGTCACTACATCGACACAACGTCGAGTGAGTAACAGATAGGGAATACAACTTTTTAATATTTATTGTGTGAAAAGGATTTTTATACATTTTTCTAAAATTACGACTGTCCCACAGTTGTAGTGTCATTTCCACCCCACCAAACAATTTTCCAGTAATAAAGTTTTTTCAGAAGTTATTGAAATGAAGTGTCAGTTAAGAACATGCTTGAGATTGAATATGATTGAATACAAAGAAAAATCAAAGAACCGGTAAACATCAATTTTAGAGCAGAATATTTTCAAAGGGCAACATTTCCAATCATGCTGCAAAAATATTTTATTTAGTGTATTTAGGATACATCAAATGTTAGCAATGAAATTAGCCTTAGCAAGACAAAGGAGTCTTGCATTTAGGTCAGAGAATTCTATTAAACACAGTACAGATTTTCTGCTGAAAATGACACTGGTGGGAATTTTCATGGCTTACAGAAAAAAATTACATTAATCTCCTGTGATGCATGAACATTTATGTTGAATATTGTTACTAGACAAATTATATATATATATATTAATTAAACACAAATGATTATGTTTTAACAAGACTTCTCAGTCTAGAAGTCCACAGTGCTAAAGAAAAAAGTGCCAAAGCTGAAGAAACACCCAAATATTAGACCAAGGGTTAGATAACTGGGGTCAGGGGACCCTCAGGGGGCCGCAAATGTGTGCTAGGGGGTCCTTGGAAAATTTTGGAGAAACAACACTTTTTATAAAGTTAAAAAGTTAACATTTACTGAAATAGACCTAATTACAATTTCTTTCTGCTTTCTAAGGACTTCAGGTTTATGCATCTAACATTAGTGGTCAACCAATATATCGCAGAGGCCGAATAATATATAAATATTCCAGTTTGGCCGATTTTGTTCTTGAGGGTGTTGAGAATTGCCTGCTTGCTTGTGAAGCAACTGAGACATGTAAATGATCAGTCATGGTTCATTTTGTTGTTAAGTGCCATCATGTTACATCAATAATAGACCGGTGTGCAGAAAATCACTCTGTAGC
Organism: Xyrauchen texanus; assembly: GCF_025860055.1. Lineage (NCBI taxonomy): Eukaryota > Metazoa > Chordata > Actinopteri > Cypriniformes > Catostomidae > Xyrauchen > Xyrauchen texanus. The sequence goes on from NC_068320.1 coordinate 220,959, forward strand.
AAACCAAGCAGGTGATCCAGGCCGTTTAAACTGTCAGGAGATTGTTGCTCATGCTGGATCTGCACAAGCGCGTGAGTGCAACTTCAAGGCTGTGTCCGAAACCAGGAAAATGCTGCCTCCGGAGGCTGTATACGGAGGCAGGATGAAAATAAGGTGCTTTTCAAACTGTTCGGAGGTCAGTTTCCTTAAGAGTTCCATACATTCAAAACAATTGTCAGTTAAGCCATTAACTGATTAGGCAGCAATGTAGCAAGTCCGCTGCCTACGTTTTTAGATGCAGCCCAAAGTAAAAGCGCTTCACGTGTGCTTTATAAGTAAATGTCTTATTCATTATGCACTGTATGTACAATTGCTTTGATTAAATATTTTTGGAGTAAATGTGATTGTTAATTGCACACATGACATCCATGGTTGCTGGACTACTGTACTGTTATTTCTTCCTAATATATTAACAATTTCTTCATGTGCAGATAAATTACTAAAATTTGATGACTGAACAGAAATCAGAAGAAACCGCTATCTACCATTTAAAATATAATGTTATTTTTTTGTTTTGTGTGAAATTGAGTATATATAGAGCTAAATAAGAGTTTATTAATTTTATTTTAGCATACATTTTATGTTTGTAATTTACTATAGTAAATTGTGTGATATATCGGCCACCCTGTCATCTGGATATCGGAATTGGCCATTAAAAAACCCATATCGGTCGACCACTCTCTAACATTACTCTAATATTGACAAGAAAAAGATGTGCTTGTTCAGATAATTTAATTATTTCTTTTGACCTTAGTACAGTGACATTATGAAAGCCAATTATTCAATTTCACAAACAACTTTTTTCATTTCCAGCTTGTTTGACTTGGTTTTTAAACATGAAAATATATAGCTGCCTGAATTTTAGGAATGGGGTCCCTTACAAGGAGTTCATAATATTTAGGGGTCCCTATTAGATTAAAAACAAACTGTCTGATAACAGAAAATTAGGTGTCCATGAACATCAAGATTGTAGATATAAAAGAAAGTGTATTTTAGGTTAAACTGATCACTATTTCTTTTTTAATAACTTTTTTGTCTTTACTATTTCAATTTAAATGGTCATGTGGAGTGAGAAATGAATTTATTAACAGTATAAATATTCCGTATATATACGCTTAATTAATATGAGCTGCAATATGAGCTAATATTATTAAAGCTGCTTGTATTATAATTATACATTTATAAAACTAGCAAAATGCTATTTTAAATAGCAATAGATGGAGTTTAGCATGTCAAGCCACAGGACATGTCAACTTCAAAGTATTTCCTTTCATCAACCACATATTTGTTAGTTGTGCAGAAGTGTCACTTACTACAAACTCTGCATGCAGCATCTGGGTGTTGCGTGTGACATCACGAAGCTGCTGCCGTAAAAGCCCCCGACTGGCCGACTGCAGGTATTCTTGAGTGGCACGTTCACGAGGGGTTATGACCCCACAACTTACAGGCTCCACAGAACCCAAAACACTCATATCCAGAACCAGCGAGACATTAGAACCCCGTCTGCAGAGACATAACAGGGATATGTGAGAGAAAAAGCAATGCATTTTTATTCAGCACCCTTTGTTGCTGAAAGCCACATTCTGAGCACAATGGAAAACATGTTGAAAATGCCCTATAATCCAATTTATCAACACAAACCTTTGCAATATAGGCTCTTATGGTGCAATGCAAATACAGTGCTTTGAAAAAGTATTTGCCCCATCCTGATTTCTCCTGTTTTTTTGTGTATCTCATACTAAATTGTTTCAAAAATTCAAACAAAATCTAACATAAAACAAAGGCAATCTGAGTAAACACAAAATACAGTTTATAAATGATAATGTTATTTATTAAAGCAAAAAACTTATCCAATGCCAACTGTGCATGTGTGAAAAAGTATTTGCCCCCTTAGTTACGAAATCCCCAAATCTATGAAACTGCATTCATAATGGGATTCAGCTGGACTAGACACACCCAGGCCTGATTACTGCCAGTCCTGTTCAATCGAATCAACACCTAAATATAATTTTTTAAGCAGCATGAATTTGGCTAAATGGTCTCACCCAGTAGCATACTATGCCAAGGTCAAGAGAAATTCCAGAAATGATGAGGAAAAAGGTGATTGAAATACATCAGTCTGGGAAGGGTTACAAAGTTATTTCAAAGGTTCTGGGACTCCAAAGAACCACAATGAGAGCCATTATCTCCAAATGAGAAAACTTGGCACAGTAGTGAACCTTCCCAGAAGTGGCCGACCTTCCAAAATTCCTCCATGAGCACAGCGATGTCTCATCTAGGAAGTCACAAAAAAGCCAAGGACAACATCCAAGGAACTGCAGGCCTCTCTTGCATCAATAAAGGTCACTGTTCATGACTCCACTATCAGAAAGACACTGGCCAAAAATGGCAACCATGGAAGAGTGGCGAGACAAAAACCACTGCTAACTCAGAAGAAAATAAAGGCTCATCTAAATTTGGCCAAAACACACCTTGATGAACCTCAAAACTTTTGGGATAATGTTCTGTGGACTGATGGGTCAAAAGTGGAACTGTTTGGAGGACAGGGGTCTTGTTACATCTGGCGTTAATCAAACACAGAATACCACAAAAAGAACATCATACCTAGGGTCAAGCATGGTGGCGGAAGTGTGGGGGTGCTTTGCTGCTTCAGGGCCAGACTGACTTGCAATAATTGAGGGAAACTTGAATTCTGCTCTCTACCAGAATATCGTAAAGGAGAACGTCCGGTCATCAGTCAGAGAGTTGAAGCTCAAGCGCAACTGGATTATGCAGCAAGACAATGAACCAAAGCATAGGAGTAAGTCCTGACTTGAACCTGTGACAGTTCAGCAAAAAAAAGAGTAGGCCGAAATTCCACCACAGCATTGTGAAAGACTGATCTCCAGCTATCGGAAGTGTTTATTTGCAGTTGTTGCTGCTAAAGCTGGCACAACCAGCTATTAAGTTTAAGGTGGCACATAGTTTTTCAAATGGGTGATATACTGTATGTGTTGGATAACTTTTTTGCTTCAATAAATAATATATATTTTTTTTAATCATTTGATAACTGTAACTGTGTTTACTCAGATTGCCTTTGTTTTAAATTACATATATATATATATATATATATATATATATATATATATATATATATATATATATATATATATATATATATATATATATTTTTTATTTTGGAAACAATTTAGTATGAGATATACATGAAAACAGAAGAAACTAGGATGGGGCAAATACGTTTTCACAGCACTGTATATTGGAGTGAACTACTGATCCGTTGATTGTTGAGCTTAACGCAAGTTTTACACAAACAGTGAAACCTCCGCCATAGCTCTCCTTTTGGTCTCATTTTACAGAAAACCCCCCAAATAAAAAACTAAAAAACTCAAAAATGTCATAAATAATATTGAATATGTTTACAATCTCATGATGAACATTAATTATACATTTTTCATCCTGTCTTTGAAAGTCTGTGATTCAGGCTCTGTTTGCTCTATGCCCCTGCTAAAAGTGTTAGTTCACAAGATACAGATCTGAAATGTAGGTGAACTCTAACAATGCTGGGCACTTGCTCATGTCCTTGTATTTCTAGGGATTTTAATTCGGACCAGTTCCTTACACAAAGCAATTATATGACTTCAAAACACAAGTGTCATATGGACTTCTTTAATGATACTTTAATGTTGGTTTTTAGCTCTTTTTGGAGCTTGACAGTCATCATATTTATTTGTATAGCACTTTTCACAACACACATCGTTTCAAAGCAGCTTTACAGAAAAACATGCATTAACAGAAATTGAAACTGTAATATCTATAAAGTCTTAGAGAGATCATTGTTTAGTTTAATTAAATATGATTGTAAATAGTGTATAAAAAGTCAGTCATGGTCACTATGAACTGTTCTTCTGATTCTTCATAAATTCTCCTTTCATGTTCCACAGAAAAAATTACTATTCCTTTGAATCAAATGCTTCTTTCAAGACTCTAATGAACAAATAACCTCTTACCTCTCCTGCAGTCCTGCAACAGGTTTCATCCTAAATGGTGAATGTGTGGAGGAGACGGTGGGTTTGAGTTCTGGTACAGAGTGTCCGGTGGAGCAATGAAGCTCTGAGCTCACGCTGAAATCAGTATGGAGGATGTTGACGTTACAGGAGGGGGTACTTGTGCTGATGGTTTTAGTAGAACTGGTAGCACAGGAGGTTTTGGAGGTCTGGTTGGCCTGAACCATGCTGTTCTTGAGAGTCAGGGGGTGCTGAGCACCATGAACAGGGATCGGCGCCAGCTGCACGTCCCGGGTGGATTGAGATGGATATTTGATCTGCTGGTCCAACAAATCCTTCTCCTTTTGACGGTAAAGCACCTGAGGAAAGTATGAATTGCATTATAAAAATAATTTATTTTCAGCTAGTTATTGGGTAAAAGGGTAAAATATATTTTCAGGTCACATTTCACCTAAAAAAAACAACAAAACAAAAAAAACATTTAAATAAAAAAAAGAAACAAAGTAAAGGAAGCCACTTTTAATGAATATTTTTATTGAGATTTTTGTTAATGAAATTCCAACAGACCAAACAAAGTAAACAAAACAAAACAGAAAAAGGCAGACCTTAAATGCACAATTCTCAAATCAATTCTTAATAAAATAATATCAAAGAAATAGATAGGTTACAGGGGAAGATACATAAACATTCACAGGAATAGGTTTCTTGTTTTTAGCCATCACAATAGTTTTCAATAAAAATGTGTGCAATGTCAATATCCAATGAAATTCGTCTGTAGAAGAATGTAATATACATGTCAAAAATTCCATTTTTTAATTGAAAGAGTTTTTTCATTTATCCAGTACATCAAAATGTTCTTTCTTTCAGAAAAAGTCTCTTATGATATTTATTAAAAATACTACCAGCAGGCAGAACTAGAATAAATGATAAACATCTATATTAATTCCCAGAATATTGCCAATGTGGTCTGCAATTTTCTTCCAAATAGTCTCGGTTACTGTCGTAACCTCTGTTTCCCTGAGGGGGGGAACAAGACTTGTGTCGTGTGTAGTGACACTAGGGGTCGCTCTTGGGAGCCCCAAATACCTCAGATCTTTGAGAAAAGAACAATGAGAATTGGCGAGTGGAATTTGCATGCCACTGTCAAGGATATATGGGCATAAAAGGAGCTGGCTCGCAACCACTCATACAGGTTTTGTGCTGAAGAGCTGAGACATTTCAACAGATAGTACAGCATTACAGAAAAGGGGACACAAGTCAACATTGTGTCGATGTAGTGACACTAGGAGTCCCTATACAAAACACCACAACAGAACCAGCAGCCTTTTATCTCTATGTTTTCTCTCCACAGAGTACTTTTTCGGCTGGGGCCTTTTAACTTTAATTATATGCGTCGGGGAAGATGTTCTTTTCCCCAACGCATATAAGACCCCACAGAGACCACATCCTGCCTGAAGGGGAGGTCAACATGTGGCAAATACGTCATATGGGCTCAAAGCGGCACATGGAACAGGTGCGGCGGTAGGTCCTGCCTCGAAGTGGAGGAGCTCTACAAACACAGGGACCGGGGCAGAGAGGGCTCTGCCCATGGGCGGCGTGGGTCTACCGATAGGGAGACCGTACTGCGTAAAATACATCACAGGGGGTTACCGGGTAACTGGCACCCGTGGAGCACCTACCCCAGTACAGGGCATGCTAGCACACGTACTAGGTCCGACTACTAATTCCTTCGATGAATTCGAGAGTCAGAGACCTAGGGAGGAAGGACATCCAGGGTCTTCGTCTTCACCTCATGGAGGGGAAAGGAGCTATATGCACGCGATACACCCGGCCAGCTGCCAGTATTCCCAAACTTACCTGTTTGTACCTGACAAAACACGGGACAAAACCGGCTCAACCCAGAGATTGTCAAATCTCACAAAGGTATTGTGTGTTACCCTGCAGATGTCTGCAAGAAAGGTGCCACTGGCCAGTGCCCATGAGGATGCCACACTCCTTGTTGAGCCTGGTATGTCAAAGTAATGACATCCACGATCCAGTGGACAAGCCTCTGTTTGGAGAAAGTGTTCCCTTTCCTCTGTCCACCAAAGCAGACAAAGAGCTGCTCAGAGTGCCTAAAGCTCTACGTGTGGTCCAAGTAGATGTGCAAAGCACGCACTGGACACAGCAATGACAAGGCTGGGTCTGCCTCCTCCAGGGGCAGCGCTTGCAGGCTCACCACCTGATTCCTGAAGTGGTTGGTGGGAACCTTTGGCATGTTCGGTGGTCTCAGGATTACGTGAGAGTCTTCCAGACCGAACTCCAGGCAAGTATCGCTGACAGAGAACGCCTGCAGGTCCCCGACCCTCTAGATGGAAGTGAGCGTGGTCAGAAGGGCGGTCTTCAACGAGACGGCCTTCAACTCGACTGACTCTAGGGGCTCGAACGGGGCTTTCAGAAGGCCCAGAAGGACCACGGAGAGGTCCCATGAGGGAAAAAGACATGGCCTTGGTGGGTTCAACCTACTGGCGCCTCTCAGGAACCTGATGATCAAGTTGTGCTTCCCTAAATGCTTACCGTCCACTGCATCGTAATGTTCCAATATAGCAGCTACATACACCTTCAAGGTGGAGGGGGACAGCCGCCCCTCCAACTTCTCCTGCAGGAAGGAAAGCACCGCCCGGCCATTGAAAGCAAACCATGAGACATGAAAGTACGCGTCCTTCAGGTCTACCGCCGTGAACCAATCTTGATTCCAAATGCAAGCCAAAATGCGCTGCTGCATCAGCGTCTTGAATGGCAGCCTGCGCAAGGCCCGGTTCAGAACTCGCAGGTCCAAGATTGGCTGCAACCCACCACCTTTCTTTGGCACAATGAAGTAAGGGCTGTAGAACCCTTTCTTTATCTCGCCTGGAGGGACAGGCTCTATTGCGCTCTTCTACAGAAGGACCGTGATTTCCCTACGCAGGACGGTGCCGTTCTCGCCCTTCACTGATGTGAAGTGGACGCCACTGTGGCAGCGGGGGCGTGGTCAAGCGCCCGTCCGGGAGAGAAAAGCGGTAAGGGCGCTCACACCTGAGCTAAATGATGACTAACACCTGTGTCTGATTGCAGTAACATGAGGAGAGCGGCATAAAAAGGGCAGGAGCGACGGAGCACGGAAAAAAAGAAGACTGTCTCTGCATACCTGTAGAAAAAAAAGATTAAAAAGACTTACCCTTTAAGTTGACGCTGGTTTCCTTGAACTGTTTTACATTGGTGCAGAAACCCGGGACCATTTTTTTTGTGATGGAACAAGGTCGCCCCGTAGAGTCCTCCCAGCTGGCGGAAATCCTCCAGTCCCTCGCTAATCTCCATCAAGGCCACCAACAATCCCTGCTTGAGCTCCGGCAGGATCAAGATCGGCGGTTCTTCGAGGTCATGCGGGCTCAGGCAGAGGACCGACTCGCTATCCGGAGCCTCCTCAGCCAGGAGGCTGCGTCAGCCCCAGCCGCGACCCCGGACACCCACGCTACGCTGCCCCCACCCATGTTACAAAAGATGGGGGTGGCAGATGATCCTGAGGCCTTCCTCGACCTGTTTGAGAGGACGGCTGAAATCTGGGGCTGGCCGCCCGAACAGTGGGCAGCCCGTCTAATTCCTCTCCTGTCCGGGGAAGCACAGCTCGCGGCACAACAACTGCCAGCGACGAACCTCCTGGCTTACTCTGACCTGAAGAGGGCCATTCTGCAGCGGGTTGGTCGGAGCCCGGAAGAGAATCGCCAGCTCTTCCGGAGCATGAAGCTGGAGAAGTCCGACCGCCCGTTTGCGTTTGTTCAACGGCTCCGGGACGCTTGTCAGCGATGGCTGCTCGCGGGGACCGCGACGTCGAGGAGTCATCGATCAGGTGGTACTGGAGCAATTTACGCAAAGACTGCCCAGGAGAACGGCGGAATGGGTCCAGTGCCACCGCCCGGCGTCGCTGGAGGCAGCTGTTCAGCTCAGCGGAGGACCACCTGGCGGCGATACCGAGGGCAGATGAGCCCTCCCCTCTCTCTCTCTCTCCCCTTCCCCTGTGTCTTCCCCTGCTTCCCCCTGTTCCCTCTCGCTCTGCTCTCTCCCCAGGGCCCGTTCCTGCCCCCGCGAGGCGTGGAGGATACATCAGGCCAACTTCCCGGCCGTGGGAGAACCCACCTAACCCTTCCCCGTCCTTCAGCCGCTCTCCTCCTCAGGTGGTGGCGCCCGCCAGCACGGGTGCGGCCGTGGCGCCTGGGCCGGTCTGTTGGAGGTGCGGAGACCGGACCACTTCCGGGATCAGTGTCCGCTGATGGAGGTGGGGACGGTGGTGCGGGTCTCCGATGTCCCGCAGGCTGCCCCGGTCGGGCTGGAGCGTGCGGGTCCCGTAAGGATCCAGGGGGTACATACCAAGCATTGATGGATACCGGCTGTAATCAGACCACCATCCACCAACGCTTGGTTCAACCCGGGCTTTGGGCACAGCTAAACGGGTGAGGGTGAGGTGTGTGCATGGGGATATTCACAAGTACCCCATGGTGACTTTAGCAATCAAATTCGGGGAGAAAAACATAGTGTGGAGGCAGCGGTTAGTTCCGCCTCACCCATCCGCTAATCTTGGGTACTGATTGGCCGAATTTTAGAAATGTATTAGAGGTAGTTTGTGCGGATGGGTCCTGCATGAAAGTGAAGAGGTGTGTGATGTGCGATGCTTTGGCGGGGAGGCGGGCGGGGCCGTCCTCGGCTGCTCCGAGTGACGAGGGAAGGGGCGAGGGGTCACCCCTCCTCTCAGGGAGTTCCCTGAGGGGACTTCCCTTGGAGCAGTCGCGGGATGAAACCCTTAAGCACGCCTTTGACCAAGTGAGAGTAATCGATGGTCAACAACTCCGGCCGGTGTCGCCATTTCATATCCGTATTTTTCACTTATTAAAGATCGGTTATATAGAGTGACGCAGAACGCTCAAACAAAGGAGGAGGTGACACAATTGTTGATTCCACGGAGCCGCCGGAAATGGTTTTCCAGGCGGCTCACTATAATCCTATGGCGGTCACCTAGGGGAGCGGAAAACACTTTTCCGTCTAATAGCCCGTTTCTATTGGCGGGCATTGGCGGCGACGTCCGCAGGTGGTGTCGCGGCATGCCGTGAATGTCAGCTGGTAAACCCACCGGCCACCCCAAAAGCGCCTTTGCGCCCCTTCCATTGATCGAGGTTCCTTCGAGAGAATTGGAATGGACCTCGTCGGGCCATTAGAACGGACGTCACGCGGACATCGCTTTGTGTTAGTCCTGGTGGATTACGCAACGCGATATCCGGAAGCAGTGCCTCTGAGCAACATCTCAGCACGCAGTGTTGCCGGGCACTCTTCAAGATAATCTCCGGGTGGGGGTTCGAAAGAAATCCTCACCGACCAAGGCACTACGTTTATGTCCACGAACACTTTGCGAACTTTACGAATTATTGGGCGTTAAGTCGATTCAGCACTAGCGTGTACCATCCTCAGACGGATGGGCTGGTGGAACGATTTAATAAAACACTCAAAAATATGATTCAGTAAATTCGTGCACGCAAGACGCTAGGAATTGGGATAAGTGGCTGGACCCCTGTTATTCGCGAGTACGAGAGGTTCCGCAAGCCTCCACGGGATTTTCCTCATTTGAGCTGCTGTACGGACGACGCCCACGCTGGGTCCTCGACGTCATCCGTGAAACTTGGGAGGAGGGACCTTCTAATGCCAAAAATGAAATTCAATACGTTCTTGATCTTCGAGCAAAACTCCACACACTGGGGCAATTAACACAGGAGAATTTGCTCCAGGCTCAAGAACGCCAACGCCGGCTGTATGACAGGGGTGCTCAGCTACGGAATTTGCACCGGAGATAAAGTGCTTGTATTACTCCCAACATCGAGCTCAAAATTACTCGCCAAGTGGCAAGGACCCTTTGAGGTCACACGACGAGTAGGGGACCTCGATTATGAAGTTAAGCGTACCGATAGAGGGGCGCGATCAAATATATCACCTCAACCTCCTGAAATTGTGGAGGGAAGAGGCGGCCTCTTTGACGTTGGCAACGGTAGTTCCGAGAGGGCGGAGCTCGGACCGGAGGTAAACAAAGCCTCGCGATCCTAACACCCCGGTTCCTTGTGGAGACCACCTCTCACCACGCCAACTCGCAGAGGTTTCCGAACTACAAAAGGAGTTTGCAGACGTGTTCTCTCCTCTACCGGGCCGTACAGACATCATACAACACCACATCGAGACCGAGCCGGGCGTAGTGGTACGTTGTCGCCCTTATCGCTTGCCCGAACATAAAAAGAAAATAGTTCGGGAAGAATTGGACGCGATGCTGGACATGGGAGTAATAGAAGAATCTCACAGCGATTGGTCCAGCCCGGTCGTCCTTGTTCCCAAGAGCGACGGGTCTGTACGCTTCTGTGTGGATTATAGAAAAGTCAATCGCGGTGTCTAAATTTGACGCGTACCCAATGCCCCGTGTTGATGAACTGCTCGATCGGTTAGGTTCTGCTCGGTTTTATTCGACCTTGGATCTAACGAAGGGTTATTGGCAGATCCCCTTGACACCAATATCCCGTGAAAAAGCGGCCTTCACCACGCCGTTCGGATTACACCAATTCGTGACGCTTCCTTTCGGTTTGTTCGGGCACCAGCCACGTTTCAGCGCCTCATGGATAGGATCCTAAGACCGCATACTGCTTACGCGCTGCTTATCTAGATGATATCTTCATTTATAGCAATGATTGGCAGCGGCACTTGCAACATCTGAGGGCCGTCCTGAGATCGCTGCGGCGGGCGGGCTCACGGCAAACCCGAAAAAGTCGCGCGGTTGGGCATGTGGAGGTACGGTATCTGGGGTTCCACTTGGGTCATGGCCAGGTGCGACCCCAAATTGACAAGACCATGGCGATTGCGACTTGCCCTAGACCCAAGACCAAAAAGGGGGTGAGGCAGTTCCTGGGGCTGGCTGGCTATTACAGACGGTTTGTACCTAATTATTCGGATGTCACCAGCCCGCTGACTGACCTTACTAAAAAGGGGCTCCAGATCCGGTCCAGTGGTCAGAGCAGTGCCAACAGGCGTTTACAGAGATTAAAGCTGCACTTTGTGGGGGCCGCTTTTGCATGCACCTGACTTCTCTCTCCTTTTGTTTTGCAGACGGACGCTTCAGACAGAGGGTTGGGCGCCGTGCTCTCGCAGTTGGTGGAGGAGAGGACGCCCGGTGCTGTACATTAGCCGGAAGCTCTCCTTGAGGGAGACTAAGTACAGCACCGTAGAGGAGTGTTTGGCCATCAAGTGGGCGGTCCTCACCCTCCGATACTACCTGCTGGGGCGAGCCTTCACCCTCTGCTCGGATCACGCCCCACTGCAGTGGCTCCACCGCATGAAAGATCATGAGCGCCCGGATCACCCGTTGGTATCTGGCCCTCCAGCCTTTTAAGTTCAAGGTGGTCCACAGACCGGGGTGCAGATGGCTGCCGCTGACTTCCTCTCCAGAAATGGGGGAGTGGTAGGCAGGCGGATGACGCCCGGCCTGAGTCGGGCGGTGGGGGTATGTGGCAGCGGGGCGTGGTCAAGCGCCCGTCCGGAGAGAAAGCGGTAAGGGCTCACACCTGAGCTAAATGATGACTAACACCTGTGTCTGATTGCAGTAACATGAGGAGAGCGGCATAAAAAGGGCAGGAGCGACGGAGCATGGAAAAAAAGAAGAAAAGACTGTCTCTGCATACCTGTAGAAAAAAAAGATTAAAAAGACTTACCCTTTAAGTTGACGCTGGTTTCCTTGAACTGTTTTACAGCCACGTAACCAGGGAGGACACCAGGCGAACTGAATCCCCTAACCGAGTCCGATAGACCTGGCCAACCAACGCGACAGGTTGGAAAGTTCTAGCCATGCGTCCAAGCACCGGGCGAGGGGCACTAAGGGGACAATTGCATCTGACATACCTGGGGGGAGAGAAAGCCACTGAAATGCACCATATATCCAACAGCAATTCACTTCTTCATTCACAGCTCGCTGAACACAACCGCTCGGCTCCGAAGAAAACATCTGAATGAGTGGTTGCAAGCCAGCTTCTTTTATACCTGTATGTCCAGGGAAGTGGCATACAAATTCCACTCACCAGTTCTCATTGGCCTTTTCTCAAAGATCTGATGTGTTTGGGGCTCCCAAGGGCAACCCCAAGTGTCACCACATCGACACAACGTCGAGTGAGTGACAGATAGGGAACAACTGAATTCTGTGACAAGACCAGATACAATGAATATTTTGCATTACCAACGGATGTTTTGCATTTTGAGCAGTAGGGGGAATGTTTTGGGTCCATATTATTTCTGATATAAGGGGTGATTTGTAGCGATATATTATTTTGAATTGAATAGCATGTGCTCTGTTACACACTGATACTCTCTTAGCATGATCCAAGACTGAATCCCAATCCTCGATGGAGATATTTACAGCAAAATCATTTTCCCACATATGTCAAAGATTTTCTGTGTCTCCAGGGAAGGTCAAATTCAATGTAAATTAAATATGAGATTTGTTATTTTATCTTGTGTCGTTTAGCAATATTTTCTCAATTTCAGTCATAGAATTAGCGGAATACAAAGAGGTATTTTTCAAAGAGGTATCTTTCAGCCTCATGATACCTAAAGAATTTAGTTACTTCTGAGTAAGCTTGGAAAGAGTGATGTTAATCCTTTTATTATTAAGTGGTTTTTCTCTTTCTTAACCAAACGTACTCAAATTGTAAAAGTAAATAATACACTCTCTGATCCAATACCTATTAGTATTGGTGTGCCTCAAGGTTGCGTATGCTCTCCTTTTCTGTTTACTTTATATACAAATGACTGTTTTAGTACAAATAAGAATAACTATATAATCAAATATTCTGACGACACAGTAATATTGAGTCTTTTGGCGAAAGATCATGATATATCAGTGTATCAGTCTGAAATTGAGAATTTTGTGCGGTGGTGTAATGTAAATCATCTCATCGTAAATGCATCAAAAACAAAAGAAATGATAATAGATCCAAAAAAATTAGGTGATTATAGCCCAGTCACCATCTATGATAATACCATCGAGCAGGTGGATACCTATAAGTATCTAGGTGTGGTTATTGATTGTTCATTTACTTGGAAAGCCCACATTGATTACGTTGCCTCCAAATTCCAACAACGCTTGCATTTTTTAAGAAAACTTCGGCTGTTTGGTGTAAATCTGAGAATTATGCAATTATTTTATTATGCAGTTTTAGGTAGCCTTTTAAATTATGGCATGCAAACTTGGTATGGCAATCTTTCGGTTCAATTAAAATCACAGCTTGCACGTCTTGTGAGAATTGCAATGAAGGTTATGGGTATAAGGGAATACTCATCACTTCAATCAATTTATGAATCGTTGGTTTTAAAAAAATGCACAGACAATAGTAGGTGATACCAGCCATGTTTCATTTCCAATGTATGAGTTGCTGCCATCAGGGAGACGGTATAGAGTCCCACAGTGTAAGAGTAACCGTTATAAAAAATCCTTTATTCCTCTATCAAATTATATGTTAAATAGCAAGATGCAGTAATGTAGGTCTATAGTTTGTGTGTGCATTTGTTATATGTATATATTATGCAGCCTTGAGTCCATTTGTTGTATGTATGTTGTATGTTGTGTATTAATGCAGCTTTGAGTCCAAGACAAATTTCCTGAAAAAGGACAATAAAGTATACAAACAAACAAATTCCAGAGGTCAAACGCGGAGTCATCAGTTCCAGGAGGAAAATCTGGGTTATTTTGAATTGGTGTAAGAGCAGATGTCAAATTAAACCTACCCTCTAACTTGCTGCACCCAGGCTTTAAGAGTATTCCATATGATCGGGCTATCATATATAACTTATAGCTTTTTAGGATTGCTAATAAACAAAAGATTCTGAAAAGGGCACAGAGATTGTGAGGCTTCAAGATCAAGCCAAATGGAACCTGGATCATACTTCAACCAGTCTGACACAAAATGAAGCTGATACCAGCTGATACCATCTGATATTGGGAACATCTAGACCACCCTTATGATTAGGGAGCTGTAGTTTGTTCATTTTCAATTTTGGTTTCCTTTTACTCCACATAAAACAAGAAAGCTAGCCATTAAGCTCCTTAATAACTTTGCTAGAATGTAAAATAGGCAGCATCATCAAAGGATACAATAAACTAGGTTAAATGTTCATTTTGATAATATTAATTCTTCCCAACCATGATACAAGAGCATTCCACCTCTTCAAATCGCTATGAATTTTCTCCAGAAGAGGAGTAAAGTTATTTTTAAATAAAAGTTGGAATGTAGGGGTTATATGAAGCCCTAGATAGACACTGAATATTTAAAAGGGAAAGAGGAGAGCATTTGTGTTTCTAAAGTGAGAATGTATCTTTTAACCAGAAAATTCCCCAAAGGAGTTTATAACATCAACCAGTCGTGGAACTGATGTATTATTGTAACCCCTCTAATCAATGAATCATATCTTATCGATTCTGCCATCGGTTCAACGGCAAGAGCAAACAACAATGGCGAAAGTAAGCAGCCCAGCCTGGTGCCCCTACCCAGAAGAAAACTTGTAGATCTGAGGCTATTAGTGGTGACGGCAGATGACGTTTTATTGTAGAGCAGCTGCACCCACCTCAAAAACCCGTCCCCAAATCCAAATTTCAGTAAAGTATCAAATAAATAGGTCAAGTGTCAAGTTTTTGCTTCTGTGAGATATTAATAACATTTAAAAGCCTTCTGACATTATAGCTAGAACTCCTTCCTTTAATGAAACCAGTCTGATCCTCACAGACTAAGATTGGCAATACTTGCTCAAATCTAAGTGCAAGTATTTTGGACAACAATTTCAAATCAGAATTGAGCAGTGCTATTGGCCTGTAAGATCCACAGTCTACTGGAACCTTCCCTTTTTTTAATCAATGAGATATCAGCCTCTCTAAGTGAATCAGGTAATAATCCTACTTCAAATGAGCATTATCCAGTTCAGTTTCAGGAAGTTTCTGTCTTGCCAGTCATTTGTCACTTGCTAGAGGAGTATGAAATAGTCAGCCCTGTAAATAAAAAAATAAATAAATTGATCAATTGTCACACATTATACATAAATTTCTGCATATACATGGTGAAATTATTTATTTTTCACATATCCCAGCTAAGCTGGGGTCAGACATGATACAGCACTTTGCAATTTCCCATACTAAAGATGGGCTGACTGAACCAGTAGAGTTAATTGAAAGAAATATTTGAAGTTCTGTATGAAAAAGGAGAGAAAAGCTGTATTCTTAAGTATTTAAGTGTTAAATCGCCACCTTTTTGTTAGTTGTGGGACTCCCTGAATATATCTAAAAATACAGCGGCATGACACTGATTGCAAAAACAGCTTATTAAGAAGAAAATAGAAGGTAAAGTCCCTTTGTGTGGGGTTTAAAGTTCACCAAGCATCCAAATAATCAAATTCTTCACGGATAGCTACTAATGCCTTTGACTGCATAGTATGTGTGCGATTTCTAACAGCCATTTGTCCATCAAAGAGTCCATCAGGCAGAAAAAAAACCCTCCAATTATAAGTGTTTCTCAGGGATAGACAGAACATTTAGCAAGGGTTGACATGAGAAATTCAATTTGATTAACAGCAGGTTCGGCAAAAGAGGTTCGGCAAAAGGTTCGGCAAAAGAGTTTAATGAACAGAAATAAACAAGTACAAAATAACGGGTAAACACAGGAACAAATAAAACATCCACAATGGGAAACAAAAACATAAACGGGAGAAAACATCCACGAAGGGGAAGGGCACGGGCAAACCACGGAAGGGCAAACCACGGAAGGTCAAAACACAGTCAGGTACAATAACTGACAAAGAACAACCATCCAACAGGGCATTATATACAAAAAGACTAATGAGTAAATGAAACACAGGTGAGGACAATAGAAGACAGCTGGCAGTGATGAGGGCAGGGAATTATGGGAACTGGGAAGTGTAGTCCATGGGGAACAGATGACAGAGGCAAAAAACAGGGCAGACAACAGTGAATCGTGACACAGTCTTTGTCACTCTTTAAAACATTAAAAGGGATGTTCTTATTAATAAGTATAGCAGCCCCTCTACTGTTAGTTGTGAATGATGAAAAAAGATTTGGCCAATCCAGTAATGTCTAACTTTAAATGTGCATCATCATTCCGATGTGTTTCCTGTAGTAGAGCAATATCTATCATTTCTTTAAAAAGAATAGACATAAACCTCCTTAATTTCAGTGCCCCCTGCAAGCCCCTAACATTCCAAGTACATATTCTTAGTTTACTACCCAACATTAATGTATAGAGCAAATACAGAGATATGGAACTGCTTCTCCCTTTAGATATATGAAGTAAAACCTGATGCAGTACTCAAATGAAAACAAAAACAACCTGCCCGAGCTTCAACAGTGAACATTATAGAAACTATCATACACAGATAAAACAGTGAACTCAATACATTTCAAAGGGGTATTTCCCCGATAACAAACAAAATAAAAAAAAACTGTTTCAGTTGAATCATGATTTAAAGATCCTCTTCCTTATCAAAGACGATTTACACCTTCATTATACCAATTTTTGTCATAATAATCGGAAGCACTGTATAATAACTATATGTAAATAATTGTATAACATTTATGTTATAGAATTCTTACCGAGCTGTTTGTCACATGGGGAAGTTGTCACAAGGGCTATCCAGTATTCCGGAAACTATAAGGTTTTGAAACAACAACTATTTCAATTTCAAACAACTAGTTCAAAACCTCTTAAACTAGAATCATTTTTGTCAATTTCTCATCGGAATGAAATATTCCAGAGCTGTATAGTAATGATTATAATGTCATCAGAATCAAAACTTTTACTTTACAATATATTTTTGGCTACTTGTTTTATACTAGCTGACTAATAGTCCCAGCATGCACTGCGAATTGAATCAATTAAACGGTTGCATTTTTTGTTTGTTTCTTTCACTATTCCATGGTTTATTTTGGTGTTGTTCTTTTTTATTGTCACTTCAATTATGTTTTGTAGATAGAATTTAGCTTATGTACTACATGTGATACAAAATGACCACATATTGTGCAAGTTCTGATCAGACTTCTTTATCTTAATTTATCCGTGTAACACACTGTAACCAAATGTGTTATTCTAATGCATTAAAAGTGAACATTAATCACCATAATTGATGATTTTAAACGAAATGTAATTATTTACACTGTCATCTTACAATGAGCTATCCCGCATCAACATGATATTATGAGTATTCGTGGATATTCATGGAATGAAAATTGCGGTTTTAGCAGACGTGCATTGGCTCACATTTGCATAATATTCGGACAGGATTTGTATTCTAAACAATGTTTGAGTTACAATTATTATCACCCGACGTCTATGATTTCCTGTACTGATTTGGACTACAGATCTCTGTGTTTTCTAGGTGTGGGTGTTACAGAATGTTGAACAAATTGTGATAGGTGATACAATTAACATATCTTTTTTAAGTAATTTAAAATTATTTATCATTTTAAAAATACATTTTAAATAATGAAGCATTTAACTTACTAATAATTAATTATTTATACATTATAAATAACTTATTTTAAAAACTCTATTAAAATAAACTCCACATGAGTTTATAGAAGTGGCTACTAATGATAAACTCACTAAAATAAACCTATCTGTGAATTGTATAATTATATCATTACGTAATATTGTTAAGGTTAAATTAAGTTGAGTAGCCAATCTTACCTGATGCTGATATTGCAGTGGTCGTAGCGTTTTCCACGATTTGGCTCTTTGTTGATTTTATTTTTGTATATTTTCGTCGGATGGCAAAAAATCCAATCCAAATTGAAAGCCATGCAGCAGGACAAAATCAACGATCTTAGACATTTGCATTCGGACAGGATTAGATTTCTCAGAGGACCCTTGAGTTAGCCGAAAAACAGTAGGTCATTTGCTCTGGAATTTTTACTGGAATATTTTGGGGATTAAAATCACAAATTACATCTGTGAAACATGAATTTCCCTAACCTCCTCAGTGAAAACTAGTCTCGTCCAAATAGGGCTATAGACACTGAAACATACATTATTGAGGTATTAACAATAGCGGCTGATATTAATAGTCGAGTAGTCCAGCCAATTATTCGAGTCAAATTCAACTGTCACAGTCCTGTCACTCTGGGTTTTTGTGTGACAGGTCCGTGACATCATCGTCTCATGTTTGTCTTGTCTTTTGTTGTCTGTCTTTGTGTGAGCACACAATTTGTTTAGTTTTTTTCCTGTTGTGCCTTCGGTCTGTCCTGTTTATGTCCGGAGCATGGCGTCTGGATCCTCACATCCCTGTCTGGTACAGTTTCGGTCTGTGTCGGGATCTGGACACTCATGCTCCACGTTCTGTCTGTCTTTGTGTGAATGTACAGCTTCAGTTTGGATTTCCCTGCCGTGCCGGAGCATGTTGTCTTGACTTCTCTGTCTGGTTCGGTTTTGTTTTTTTGTTTTTATTTATTTGTAATAAGCCCTTCACTTGCCTCTGCGTTTGGGTCCTAACTCTGATTCTCAACTAGTCATGGAGTCATCGACAGCATCCTGCATTTCGGAAATTTGCCACCTGTTGTATTCCCTACAGACGTATTTTGTAAATCATGTGAAAAGCAGCT
Organism: Xyrauchen texanus; assembly: GCF_025860055.1. NCBI lineage: Eukaryota > Metazoa > Chordata > Actinopteri > Cypriniformes > Catostomidae > Xyrauchen > Xyrauchen texanus. The sequence continues at coordinate 239,688 of NC_068320.1, forward strand.
AGTTGACTTCAGGCTGACAGTGTGGACTACATTAGTTATAGTTGACTAGTCTATACAGCCTCTAAAACGTTAATAATTTTATACTGTATATGAAAATCTTCAGTGAAATTCAATTGTATTATTTAATTTATTTATAATACACAATATGAATGAAATGTTCAATGCCATCACATTTATTAACGCAGTTGACACATTAGTTTAAAAGTATTCCATCAATTTAACCAAGACTAAACTTAAAATATAAAGTGAATACAAATTCATTTTCAATAATTTCATCATTACTTAATCAATTCATTTTTATTGAATTTACCGTGGGACAGAAAATGATCAACAAAACCATGTTACACAAAATGACTGAAAAAGACTTCATAAAGGAATCCATTTTATTTGTAGGGTTAGTTTTATGGGTATGGTGAGATTATTGGCTCAAAGATATTTATATAATAAAAATAGTATATTGTGACTATAATGATGTTTTGCCTGTTCATTTTCTAGACTGTTGTGCAGTGGTTAGGTTAGGGTTGGGTTAGGAGATCTAAAATATCTATAAAATAGTACAAATGTAACAAATATCTTTATATTATAAAGGACATGTAGATATGTTTAAACTTCTGAAGCTGTAAACACATCTGTTAGATGCTGTCTATATGTCCAAATGCATGTTTTAGAGTCTATCCAAATGTACAAATGTACCTCAAATTATGAGATCAGGCTGCCTGCATTGATTTCATGGTAAAATTTTGAATAGAGTATTTTATTAAATGACATTCTGTTCATTTTGTAAAATCCTTTGCTATATAACTCATTTTGTAATCTTGGTTCTCCTGAACAACACTTGTAAGACTGCATGTCATTGTGAGCGGCTCACAGCTTTACTGGGCAATAGTTCCTTAATCTCTATTTAGTCCATCAGGGTAAGAGAGCGGCAGTGCTCTGAGGACACGCTATGATGTCATCACCGGACTTAAGACAGACTTAAAACGTTAAGAGCAAAGATCGACCAATCAGAGGGCAAAGTCAGGTGTGACCAAGATATCAGTGTTGATCCCTTTAAAGTGCTCAACCACCAAAGGAAGCCATGTGACTTCCTCTGCCACATTACATCCGTTCTGCAATTTCTCTTTCAGTATCATATCCTGTATGACTGCATCTCTTCATGCCTTACATTTACTCACCGTAAAATGAAATACAGTCAGTTTGTTCTTGTTTTCAGTGTGTAAAGACTTTAATTAAAATCGTTTGAATTAAGTGTTAACTACCGCTGATATATACTCCCGAAGTGTTTCTGCTGCAACAAGCAAGTGTTTGTATAAAACAGGAAGTGTTCCACTCCTATGAGTGAATAGTCAATGTTTTAAGCAATTATCCAAACCTGTCTGAAGAATCAATCACAAATGAGATCTCTTTAATATCAGCAATGAGAACAAATGGAGATCAAATAGAGATCTTTACTGATGTAACCTGCTTCTCAGATGTTTCTCCTGGGAAAAAGTCCCCAATCATTTCACATGTCTCATCTAGAGGATCAGAGAAGATCTCAAAAATCAGTTTTCAGATTTGTCAAGATACCAAAGTCAAAAAAAAAAAAGAAATTCCAACATCTAAAATAGTGTTTCTATTCAACGAGAAACTAAGAAGACTTTCCCTGGGAAGTCCAACAACATATCATTGACACAAACTTAACCTTCTGCGTATACACACACACTTGTAGCCGGTCGTATCTGCCTATTAAACTTCATATCTCATTGAAATGAATCAGTATGTGGAAGACTGTAAGAAATACATACCATTAAACAGGTGAAAATTGTGATGAATATTATGAGGCAGATAACCAGCACATAGAATCCATCTTTGCCCCAGATGTTGTTCTTCTCATGGTGGTTTTTAAGAATACTCTTCTGCAGAGAAACAGATGAAGCAGAATGTCATTTTAAAGACTGTAATGTTTCAACTATGTCAAGCCTAGTCTGACCCGTTGTACTCGAGAGAGTCCTGTCGTGCCTTAACACACAAAATCAGCTTCTGCTGTGGTTCAGCATAAGTGATGAAAGGATCAACATGTGCGACCTTAAGGAACACATTGACATTGAGCCAGACAGACCTGACTCCACCTCTGAAACTGCACACACACACACACACACACACACACACACACACAGTGAACACTAGCTACTAGGGCTATTAGGACAAAAAAAATCCTATTGCAATTATTTTGAAATATATTGTGATTTGAAAGGTGATATGATTATTAATCTTTTAAAATACCTATTAAGTGTTTCTTCTGACCAAAATGAATTCATGGGCAAAGATGCTCTACAGCCAATAGAAATACTGTTCAAGAACACGAGTCGAAACAGACAGAGACAGATTCACATCATCACACTGTATCTGTTTTTGACCACTTTTTGATAGGGCCTTGGGCCATTTTTGATCATTGTTTTTGGGAACCCAATAAAATGTTATTATTAAGTAAGAATTGTTTTATGGAAATATAGTTTTGTATAATATTAACAACAATAATTATTATTATCATACTATATTTACATATTCATTTCTTAACTTGCATGCAGCATGCGTGTCGGATAACCCTTTATCGATTAAAATGTTTAATTGTGAATAATTGCATAATTTTTTGTAGTTGATGTATTACTTGCAGATTTTGAAAGTGCTGAAATTTGATACTATACATACTTATTTTCCTGTCAAAATGCATTTTTTTCATCTTGGGAAAGAAAACAAAATGTAACAATATAATGCTTTATAAATATTTTCCAATCAAAGCCTTCCACAGTATAAAGATGGCACTAACATATCACCAATTCAAGTCAAAATAAACTTTTCCCAAAGTCTAAGTGGGAGTTTGACTGATTGAAAGAACTAGTCTCCCCATAGGTTGCAGGATTTAAATCTCTTAAAATGTCATCCTCCACAATATTAATCTGCCGGTAGACTGTGGCCGTCTCCCTCTTACAGCAATCGCGAAGCTGCGTTCATGATTCACGTCAGGTCATCAATGCCAGCAGAGCTTTGAATTCCACATGAGGACAAAATGGCTTGTGTGGTAATTAAAATGTGTGATAAAGACAAATGAACATTTTAAATAATCTCATGCGTTAATTCTGACAGCTCTATGAATTATGTAAATGTGCAATTAGACAATCTAGAGCGCTGTAAATTGTACATGCTCAGCTCATTAGCCTCACGTGTGCTTTGAGTATAGAGCTGCACACATACAATGAGCAGCACATAAAGACTTTTTATTTCTTGTTTTATTTTAGTTATTATTTAATTGAATCGGAGCCCTATGTCATATCCCAATTTGGATTACAATAAAATGGCAACTGAATACTGACTCCGCAGTGAACAAGACCAGGAAATGACTGATGTAGAATCACAGTGATTATTTGTGTCTGCATTACAGTAACCTTGGTATAACTATACATTAATGTTCCTTTTGTTAAGAAAACGTATATAATAATGGACACATAATTCATTTACAAATGCATTATAAAGTGTTGGATTAGTTAGCAATTAGTTACTGTAATCTAATTACATTTAGTGGGGGGAAAGTAGTGCAACATAACATTTTAAATGTGTGTAATCAGATTAAAGTTATTGACTTTCAATTAAGTTAATAACTTTTAAGTACATTGGGTTACATATTTCCAAAATAACATTATTTATGTCAAATACATTTAAAATATGAATTATGTTCATATGCATTTCTGTTTGTTTTCTGTGACAGCTGAAGAGTCTCTAAAGAGATGGCAAATAGTGAGACATTTGACCTCACATGTTATAAATGCTTAATAACACTTATTCAACATTAGAAGCCTATATCTTAATCTCTATGTTATCATGTATCTTAATTTAAAGCAGAAATATGTGATGCATTTATTAACGAGAAGCCAACATTAGAACCCTTTACCCTTTCCGTCTGGTTTAACTGGTCATATGATAAATGCTGTTAATCAGTACGAAGAACTGAAAAGTGTTTTTTAGAGGAGGGACAGCACTCAGAGTACAACCAATCTTTGGATATCAATGTGACAAGGAAAGTGACAACACAAGTCAGTGAAGATATTACAGTAATTAACATAAACACAAAGCGAACTCTCACTAAAAGAATCCATTTTTACTACATTGTAATATAAATCATGGAAAATAGGGTATTTATGATTTTGATTAATATAAGTTTGAATAAGTGCATTTATTAAGCATTTATAACATGTAAGTAAAAATGCTGCCTATATGTTGCATGAAAGTGACCCTTTTTCTGCATGTTGGTATAACTGCATATCAGTGATTTCGAATGTATTTGTAAATGACCCCTTAACAATCATATACCTATAATTTGTTACCGTAACATCTTTATATTTATACTAACTCTTATAAGTATGATGATAACAGTACTAGTTTGGCACATGGGTTCCAAATTTGCACTGCGGCATGCATAGATGATGCTATTGCATTTTTATGGTAACACGTAAAGTTAAAGTACAAGGACTTTTAAAAACATGGTAACACTGTCTATGAACCCAGTTCTTATAATGATTATAAATCCATTTTTAATCCATAATAATTCATAATGCCTTATAAAACACTTTATGATAATTGTGTGTTCTTGTAAAATTTTGAAACAACAGTTTCATAATACATTGTAATAATGGGTGTCACAATCAAGTTCTTATTACACAGTGATTTACATAGTAATTAAGGCTGTTAATCTATTAAAATGTTTTATTGAATGAATCAATGTTTTTTGTTTTGGGCACAATTCTGAGTAAATTCTAGAGATTGTTGTGTGTGAAAATCCCAGAAATACTCAAACCAGCCCGTCTGACACCAACAATAGTCAGCCAATAGTGTGGCAGCAGTGTAATGCATAAAATCAGGCAGATACGGGTCAGGAGCTTCAGTTAATGTTCACATCAACCATCAGAATAGGGAAAATGTGATCTCAGTGATTTGGAGCGTGGCATGATTGTTGGTGCAAGATGGGCTGGTTTGAGTATTATTGAACATAAGCCAATCAGTCTCACTTTGGTTTCATCGCATCATAAACATAACATTTTTAGGTCGCTGTGTCAAGTTAAATGTAGTTTAGTACTTATAAAAGCACATCTTGAGATCCTTAAATCAGATTTGTGCTCCATCAAGCTGTGTTTTGAATGCAAGAACGTGTCCTCGTGTTGTGCTCTCTGCTGAAGTTTCGGTTTATTCTCTGTATAATCTGTGTATTGCCTAAACAGCTAAAGTTTCACTTCACGAGGAAACAGGTGGTACTTCAAGCTTGAATTGCACATTTTGTTAATGCATCATTTTTTATATAATTAATTGCACTGAATAAACACGTTAAATCGACAGCCCTAATGTTTATATTTGATATGCTTAAATCAAACTGACCATTTTGAGATACATCAATGAAAGCAATTTTTAAAGTTCAGATCAGGTGAAAATATAGTAGCTCCTTAAGATAACAACTGCCCATTTAATCTTTTACAGTATGGAGAGAACGCTACCACTATTGATTTCCACAACTGACAACAACCACAAGGAACATGCAGCATTAAAAATGATTTCCAGCATATGATTGTCACTCATTATAACACACACTAATGAAATGGTGGGGAGTGCATCAATGACACCTATGACTATAATACTTACTCTATTGTCATTACACTTTTAAAGAGTATAACGCATTACAACAAATGATCAACACAAAATTTCATGTGTAATTTTGTGTTTTAAAATATAAAATGTTTCAAAAGTTATAATGCATTGTGTTATCATGAATAGGTTTGTGACAAAGCAGGCGGAGAATGAGGATCTAGACGCAGCAGTTTATTCAAAAACATAAAGAAAAACTCAGAAACAAGCAAACAGGGGAGACCTGGCACAGAGCATCAAAAACATGCAAGAACTAACAAGGAAACAAGGAATCTAAAAGGGCTTATATACAAAAAGGAACAAACAAGGGAATAAGGAACACCTGGGGAAACAATCAGGGAAGGAGAACTAATCAGGGGAAAACCAATCATAAAATAAAACTACAAAAGGACTACAAAAACCAAACAGGAAACAGGAACTAAACTAAACTTCAAAATAAAAGCACAAAAACAAAAGACAACAGAGAACATGACAGAGCCCCCGCTTTAAGGAACAGATTCCAGACGCTCCAAAAAAGCAAAATGAAACAAGAAAAACAAATTGTCCAAGGGGGCAAACAGGCAGACCAAGGGGGCACAGGGGGCAAACAGGCAGTCCAAGGGGGCACAGGGGGAAAACAGGCAGTCCAAGAGGGCACAGGGGGCTGACAGAGCAGCCCAAGGGGGCACAGGGGGCTGACAGAGCAGTCCACAAGATGGGGACTGGGTCAGGGGGCCTGGAAGGAGGCCACATTACAGGGGCTGGGTCAGGGGGCCTGGGAGACGGAATCATGGAAGGCCCTGGAGGCGGAGCCGAGGGGGGCTCTGGAGGCGGAGCCGAGGGAGGCTCTGGAGGCGGAGCCGAGGGAGGCTCAGGAGGCGGAGCCGAGGGAGGCTCAGGAGGCGGAGCCCAGGGAGGCTCAGGAGACAGAGCCGTGGAAGGCGAAGCCGCGGAAGGCGGAGAGGCTGAGCCGTGGAAGGCTCGGGAGGTGGCGCCGTAGGAGGCTCTAGAGGCGGAGACGTGGAAGGCTCGAGAGGTGGAGCCGAGGGAGGTGGCGCCGTAGGAGGCACTAGAGGCGGATCCGTGGGAGGCTCAGGAGGTGGATCCGTGGGAGGCTCAGGAGGCGGAGCTAAGGGAGGTGGCGCCGTAAGAGGCTCTAGATGCGGAGTCCTGGAAAGCTCTGGAGGAGGAGCTGTAGGAGGCGGAGCCGTGGAAGGCTCGTGAGGCGGAGCCCTGGGTGGCTCGGGAGGCAGAGCCCTGGGTGGCTCGGGAGGCAGAGCCCTGGGTGGCTCGGGAGGCAGAGCCCTGGGTGGCTCGGGCGCTGGCTCTGGGACGGTCGAGGCTACAGGCGCTGGCTCTGGGACGGTCGAGGCTACAGGCGCTGACTCTGGGATGGTCGAGGCTACAGGCGCTGGCTCTGGGACGGTCGAGGCTACAGGCGCTGGCTCGCTGACCGTGGCAGGCGTAGGCTCTGGCTCGCTGACCGTGGCAGGCGTAGGCTCTGGCTCGCTGACCATGGCAGGCGGAGACTGGGGAGCAGAAGTTTTTCCTCTTCTCCTCCTCCTCCTCCTCCTCCGAGCGAATGGAGCTGGCAATGCTGGCTCGGTGGCCGTGGGCTCTGGCTCGCTGACCGTGGCAGGCGTGGGCGTTGGCTCGTTGGCCGTGGCAGGCATAGGGGGACGAGCCATGGAAGTCTGGGGGGTGACCTCAGTGGGAGGAGATGATAAACCCTCCTCCTCTACACCCACAGTGAACGGCGAGCCGCTCACTCGTAGAGTCTCCTCCACAAACTCAAGGAGCGTCCAGTGAGGTTCCGCCGAGGCAACAGCTCCTTTAGTGAACTACAGAGACCTGCTCTGAAGAAAACCACCAAGGAAAATTCTGGGTAGTCCACTAAATTTGCCAGATCTAAAAACTCACCTAACGTGAACCTCAACTGGACGGTCCTCTTGCCTGAGGAGGAGAATTCTGACAGCTGCTAGATCCATAATGGTTGGTTAGTTCTTCTGTGACGAAGCAGGTGGAGAATGAGGATCTAGACGCAGCAGTTTATTCAAAAACATAAAGAAAAACTCAGAAACAAGCAAACAGGGGAGACCTGGCACAGAGCATCAAAAACATGCAAGAACTAACAAGGAAACAAGGAAACTAAAAGGGCTTATATACAAAAAGGAACAAACAAGGGAATAAGGAACACCTGGGGAAACCTTTTATTTTGTGCTTCAAAATAAAAGCACAAAAACAAAAGACAACAGAGAACATGACAAGGTTAAGTGATACAATAGATTAAAATGATAATTATGAAAGTTTATGAGCAAACATTTATGCATAACATTAGTTAAAATTATTTCTGAAATTATGTATTGCATTTCAACGTGTATTATAAGACACGATTAATTTGATTATTTTATGAATATTATGCATTATAGACATTTATATGATTATTGATCAGATTGTCTCTCCAACTGAGAGCTGAACTTCCTGTGTATTGTAAGTCTACCTCTAAAACACGAGTAAAGAATTACACTAGAACTTAAAATAGAAGAACATTTTAAATAGAGAGCTACTCTTAAACCTTACTTTCAAGGCATTTTAATGCAACAATCAATGCTTTAATGTTATACTGTTTTCATTTCTAAAATATATATTTTCTAAAAAGCCTATCAAAAATGTGAATCTGCCATAAATTATCCTCTAACTACAGGTACAACAATGACAAATGTTGTAAAAAATTTTATCTTATTATTTTTTTTAAAGATTTTTTATCATTTGAATTTATATACCCCAGTATAACAATACATAGTAATAAACAGCAACATTTTACTACAATTATACTTGTACTAAAACGTTATACATGTAAAATGTCATGTGGGACACCCATGAGCATTTCTGAATGAGCATGCCAACGTATCATTATTATGTTGCCTGTAAAGGGAAAATATTGTGTATTTAGTGATGTTTATTGGCATTTTGTTCCTACATACAGTCCTCGTCTGTTACATACACACCAGTTCACTGTAGCAGACACTATTTAGCCTCAGAAGGAGCACTGGTATTAAAATGAATGGGAGAAATTGGAGCGCCCAATATGGCGGATGTAGAAAAGGAAGTCCCGCCTTACAAGTAAAAATGCTAATCACCTTTTAGTTATAGACATCGTCTGTCAGTCAACTCGAGAACGTGCATGCTCATTAGCTGGACCAGCCAGAAAAATAGCCTTTATAACCGTGATCTGAGCTAAAGAAGCACAATTTATGATACCGCTGTTGTCAGATTTTACTGCGGATTTGAAATATGTTCTTTGATCAAAATCTTGACCAAAAACTTTGGAGATTTTGGTCTTTCCCCATTTAAGTAGATCGGAACTGTATATCATGCCGCTAGTATCCATAGAAAACAGTTGACCAAGAGCATTCCACTGAGTGGAACTTTAAAAGGAACTTTGCTGTAACTTCATCTTAGGGCTGTTAAAACAGCTTACAAATCCACTTTCCACTGGTCCATAACACACACACACACACACACACACACACACACACACACACACACACACACACACACAAACCTCTGTGGATGCCTCTGTGGTGGCGAGCGGTCCAGAGCTGTGGTGCAGGGTGTTGATCTTGAGCAATCTGATCATTTCCTCATGGGCTACGGGTTCCGATGCCCCCACAGAAGACACATACAACTCAATGTCATCCTTTTCTTCCTAAAAACAGCAAAACATTGTGAAAGATATTGATGTATAATGAATTAAGAGTTTTTACGTCTTTGTGACCATGTCTTTTTGTACTCATAAATTGTCGATTTAAAAAAAAATCAAACAGTAAAATATTGATTCTGTCTAAAGGGAGAGAAGTTTAAGTTCTTGTCTTTACTCTTAAACTCTTTGGTTTAAAAATGTAAAAAATAACTTCAGAAACTGTTAAAATGACACATTCAAAATTCACCTTTATTGCTGAATCACAAAGATAAACTAAACAAACAAATTACTAAATTTTCATACAAATAGCTTAGTGCAAAATCAACACCACAATGATGTGAACCTAAAGGAGAAGAGACCATCATTTATGGCAAATATGAATATAGAATGAATTAATATATTGAACTGAGGTAGCGGGGTACCTCAAGGTTCAGTTCTTGGCCCTCTTTTCTTCTCAATATACACAACACCACTGGGACCTGTCATCCAGGAACATGGATTTTCCTGTTACTGCTACACCAAAGACACACATCACTTCTCGATTTATGAGTAAAATAAGGGCTGTAGTAGTGTTGTCACAATACCAACATTTCTGTCAAATTTCACAATTCTCGATTCCAATTTTATACCACAGTAAAAAAAAAAGGGAATTATGCAACTGAACACACTCCGTAAGCCTATTTAGCCAAAGGCTAAATATAATTGAAAATAATACATTGTATAGCATGTTTCTTTCAAGTGTTTCTCAGTTAAATAAACATTGCTTAAATTTTTCTTAAGCAATTATTACTTGTAAAAATTAAACGACTAAGTGTTAAGTAAACAAAGAACAGTAATACAAAAAACAAAATAAATAAATTAAGAGCACTGAGTGGTTTACTTTTCAATTTTGTTGTTTAATTAATAGTAACAACATAATAGACAGCCAGTGCAAGGTCACATGCTCAGTTCCTATATTTTGACACATATCTCTTTGTTTTTGTTCCAACTGTTTGCAATCACTCAAATGTGTTTGCATCTGATGGCCATTTTGTCTATGAAGCAAATTTGACAGTTCATTTGCACAGTCATGTGATGAGTGCGATTCGGAGGTTGCATTTTTCCTTCTAAATTTACATTTTTACTCCACTGATGGTGAGGTTTAGGTAGGCGTTTGGGTTGGGGGTTACAGTTTATAAAATATGCATTATTCTTCAATTCACAACTTGCTTTTGGCACCCCTCTGTGGACATTACACCTGCTCACACATGTCCATCGCCAACAACACCTAAAGCTTTGGCCACAGGGGGCAGTGTTTTGAATTTTGGTAAGAACAGACTGATATTAGCTAAAGAAAATAAACCAACTATTTCATTGTGAGATAAGTCTAAGGCGCGGGCGGGTCTCTTCATCTGATCTTTTGTCAGTTGTTCTAGTTGTGCACCGGCTTGGATATGAAAGAAGGAGCATTTTGATATAAAATAAATAAAGGCAGGTACTCTGTACTATCTTTACTGCAGAAATATTGGAATTGTTACATCTTTATTAAATATTTAGTGTTAACTTGGTATTGAAGTACTGGCACTTTTGACATATCTACAGACTTTAGATAACTTTACTAGAAGAGACTTTCACATTTTGTTCTACAACATAAATTAAATTTAAGCAGCTTGTATCTGGACTTTAAAGGATTCAGATCTCTTTTTTGTTCAGTTTAGTTGTAAGACATCAGCTCACTTTTCATTCACACATTTATTTTTTTGGAACCCATTCAACTTAAATATTATTATCATTTGTAAACAAATAATAATATATTATAATAGTAATATATAATCATATATTTTAATTGTGCACCTTTAACTTTTAAACCCACACGCTTTTATTCTGACATTCTGAATTCTCCAGGAAGTCCTGTATGTGTCTGTTTGTAGGCTAGTATACAGTAGTTTAATTCGCTTATTCTGGTAAAATGCTCCTCCAATGCCGTTCTAAATACATATTATAAGTGAACTGAACTATTGGGCATCTGAGATGTGGTTCGTTATTAGCACTAAAATATTGCACACCACGTGAAGGCTAAAAAACAGGCTTTATATATATATATATATAAAATATTCAGATAATTAAAATGCATTACATTCTTGTGGCAGTAGAGTTCATCATTGATAATACAATACAAAAGCGGCTTTAGAATACATTGTATTGTTTACTACCATATTATTGATCATAAGTCAATCATTGTCACACAGTTCACAGCAATCCATTTCACAAGTGAATTTGTCAATCAGTTGGAGATTTATAATGAGGGCTTGTTTAAGAGCCCGTCAATCTACACCTGTGTCAGACATGCTTGTGTCGCGTCTCGGGTGCGTTGCATCATAAACATAACATTTTTAGGTCACTGTTTCAAGTTAAATATAGTTTTAATACTCAATCTTTAAACACATCTTGAGATCCCTTAGTTCGGTTTTGCATGTTTGTGTGTTTCTGCCTACAAAGTGTTTCTTCACTGTATAAACTGTGCATTTTCATACAGCTGAAGTTTCACTTACTGCCCTCTGGAGTAAACAGGTGGTACTACAAGCTTGCATTTCTCAGGAATCTTCCTCATACGGGGGCATGCGATTAATTGCGTTAATTTTTAATGCATTATTTTTTATAAAATTAATCGCACTGAATTAATGCACTAAATCGACAGCCCTAATTTTTTATATTATATTCAACATTCTCAGATAAGTAAAAATTCTTCAGCTGTATAGTTCCTAAAGTAAATGTATATTGTTTTGTACTTGATCAGTGTATAATGGGGTGAAGACTACCCTCTCACTTTTTTGTTCATTTCAATCAATCTTTAACTCACAAAAAACAAACTCTCTCTTATTAATAAAGCTACATATAGCCAATTTTATTCACAAAAACAAATGCACAGTGACATATATTATGATTCAATAAGTTACGAGTCATCACGTTATAAACTAGCTGCATTAAGGGTGTGCTCTCGAGGAACGAGCATCCCACAACAGAGTGTGCATCAGCCAGGTGCAGTTTTAAGCTCTCCTCCTCAGATCAGGACATTCACACAACTCATAGATGAGGTGCTGACCATACAGAGAAATGCCAGTTTCTGAGTTTGTAGTTATTCACATGACCTGCTTCCATATTATTTGAACTTTAATAAAGCTATAATGTATTAAATATAACTGCATTTAAGATGTTAACACCGGGTGTTTCCTTTTAAAGATGCTCGACATACAAACTTAGCTTCAGCTGAGCAGCAGCTCTATTTTGTATTTTTGCATTATAACCCTCATACACCACATCACCTGTAGCGGTGAAAGTTTGGAGTGTATCTGGACTGTGAGCTGTGTAATTCTTCCTCTCCTGCAGTTTCTCCTACAATTTTTGTTGACAATATTGTTTTCTGGATGATATTGTCGATAACGACTAATAGTTTCAGCCCTATACAGCAGGGGCTAAGGAAAGGTCCAAGGTCTGAGCTGGCTTCTCTGTGCAAGCATGAACTAAGGGGAGGTTCAAGGACTAATATGCTTGCAGTTATATAGTGGTTTCTACAGGTATGTTTGCATTCTGTAGGCTTTCTGTAGGTGTCTACAAGAGTTTGTTCTAGGGCTGGGACAACGCAAAATATGCGCGTCGATTCGTCAGACCCAAAACAAAGATGGCGGCGCTGTCGAGTAGTAGCAACACGAGTGGCTCCTCAGACTATCAGAAGTGCAAGGCGGCATGCACTCGTTCCTCTAAAGCAGTGGTTCTCAACCGGTGGGGCTTTTGGCACAAAAAGCCAAAAGCCCCCCCGGACACTCTCCCGGGGGGCGCGAGTAGGCTACGATGGAAGGGAAAAAAAACTGGAAAAAAAAAAATTTTGGGGCACATTTTTTTTATCACTAAACTACTGTCATAAAAACGTATAGTTTTGTATATACATAACTCCTGAATAAAAATTAAAATGTGTTTGGACTGATTTAAAAAAAAAAGTTTTTAACAAATTTGATTGGTTTGTCGATAGTGAGCGCAAATGCAGGCGATAAGCATAAGCGGTTTCATTAAGCGAGTCATTGAGTCATTCATTCAAACGATTCGTTCAAACGGCCGATTCATCAAGAATGAGACAGATGTTTGTGAATGGGTCATTGAATCTTTGACTCAACCGATTCGTTCACAACACTGAATCATTCAAAACACGATTGAGTATTGCTGTGAGATGCGCTATGGTTATGCTGTGATCTTTGGTTGGATTCATCGGATCTATTTTCGCTGCTAAAATAGACCAAAACAGTCATTATTTCGTCTAAAATGTAAGTGACTTAATATTATTAACTTGTTTGTTGAACTGTCATATGAAATCAGTGTCACATTTTCAATCGTGAGGTGATGGTAAATTAAGTGATGGTCAATTGTCAGCTCTCTTGGTCATCAGGTCGTGTGATGTATGTTGCTGAACTGTATTCAAATGTTATAAATATAAAAACACCACATTTTTAAATTTAACTGCAGTATGTCAATTTAGTTTATTTGTGTGTGCTGCGCTCATAAACTTTAGAAAACGGCGCTCATTTGTTTGATTTCAACCTGTCTTTGCAAGGCCGCGAAACTCATATTTTGCTCCTTGCAGACAAAGTGCACGCCTTCACACAAAAACTAGACCTCTGGCATGGCCAGAGTCGAGGGAACTGCGACATGTTCCCCAGCCTTGCAGACTTTATCACTGATGCAGGCACGTCACACGATTTCTCCTCCCTATTTCAATCAGCGTCTGAGCACCTGTCAGCAATGAGAAAACAATTTGCGATGTACTTTAAAGAGGATTATCGCTCTTTTGCGTGGGTTCGAGACCCGTTTGTGTGCACAGCAAATGAGCTATCAATTGATATGCAGGAACAGCTTATTGAGCTGAAGAGTGACAGTAGACTGAAGGAACTCTTTAGCTCCTGCCATCTTTCGTCATTCTGGGCAGCATTGATGCAGGAATACCCTGAACTCTGTGACGTCGCCTTGAAGATTCTCCTTCCTTTCGCGTAGACATATTTGTGTGAGGCAGGATTCTCAAAAATGACTGCACTCAAAACGAAATACCGCAATCGTGCACAAATCGAGGATGATTTGAGGCTATGTTTATCAAACATTGAGCCAAGAATTGAGGATCTTTGCAAGGCAAAGCAGGCTCAGGTCTCACATTAACATCACCTACCAGCAAGCTTCTGTAAAAAATGCAGATGATGCCTAGTAATAATAACAATAATAAAGCATAAATTAATATCAGAGGTCTGGTGCCAATTCCCAATTATAGCAATAGCCTATTAATGATAATAGGCCTACTGATGATGATAATAATAATAATAATAATAATAATAAAAACAATAAAGCATGTAACCTCATATAATTATATAGCAATAGCCTAGTAATGATGATAGGCCTACTATTACTCATAATAATAATAATAATAATGCCTGCAAGCTCACATTAGAAGTCTGGTGCTACTGCCAAATATAATAATAATAATAATAATAATAACAACAACAATAAAGCATGGGGTGGGGCGGGGCGCACTGGGGCCCCAACTGCAATGAACCAGCTTTGGGGGGGCCCAGCTTGCAAAAGGTTGAGAACCCCTGCTCTAAAGTATGGGAATTCTTTAATTTAAAAGGAAACATTTCCGTGATATGTCGTCTTTGCAAAATGGAGATGGCCTTCCATTCTAGCACCACGGCAATGCACCAGCAGATGACAGAGCACCGTAAGTTTTTTTTCAACTCCCCACTTTGCACTCGATGTTGGAGTAGGCTATAATACGTTGTCGACACCTAAAGTTTTCACTTATAGCTATTAATAATGCGCTTATAGCTATGAATGTCGTGAAAAATACATAGAGGACACTGACAACGCGCTGACAGACAGGACCAAGCAGGTAACATTTAATAAAGTCTCAACTTTCAAATTTGGTCAGTCAAAGAAAATTAAACCATAAATAGGCCTACTATTTTGTGGCTCTTTAATGTGTCGTGACAGATTGCCTCAGTTAAAGCTGCTCGTGAACCGATCATCTTTTCCTTGGTTCATTTATAGCATCAAATATGCTAAACATGAATGTAGCCTACATCAGAAGGACTGTTGTTTTAACCACGGAAAGATGTCAGTACAGTAGGCTACAATCCATTATTCAAATTCAAATCCACCAACGTTAATCTTCTCTCTCCTGACTACTTTGTCGGACAAAAATGGCATATTATGATTGATTGATCAGATCGCCAGTCAAGCAAACTCCCGGCAAATGTTTTTTTTTTACATTTTATACACCCCCACCCCCGATGAAACCAGTATTACCGGTGTTGTCACAAGTTGATTAATCGAATCGAAATCGAATCGGACTGAAAAAATGAATCGTTAGATTAATCGATGCATCGAAAAAATAATCGCTAGATTAATCGTTTAAAGCTTAATCGTTTATCCCAGCCCTAGTTTGTTCCATTCTATATATCTAGAATTGTGTGCAGGTTTTGTCACAGCTCTCCCTCACATGTGTTTTTTGCTCCATCCCAAAGGTGTCTGCAGGTGCCATGTTTCACCCTCTCCAGGATTTCTGTATATACTAATCTCAAATCAAAGAAATTAGTTGGCATAAGCTTAATTTGAATATTTTACTAGATTTATCAAGTTACCATGACACAGTAAACCCTGAAGTTGTGCTTGCTCAGCTTTCCATCCCAGCGTTATAAGTGTAGAGGATTTCTCCATATTTGTAAACTAAGCCTCCGATTCTTCTATTTTGACCAAGTGGTCACTATGGTGGCCACACCATCCTTTTTGTCAGAGCCTAAGAAGTACTAAGTGTCTTTCTACCCGTGCAAGTGCAGCCCCCTTTCCAGCTGCCATGACCCACAGGATGCATTGGCTCATAATCCTCATGGTTTTTGACTGATTTGCCATTTCATTAACGTTCCACTGGTTTAAGGTACATATTAACATGCCTAATTTGCTTTCTTTAAAGCAACGTCTTTAGTTATCTTTCTGCTTCTCCCACAGGGGTATCAACAATATTACCTTCAGCAGGTGTCTATTAGAGTTACTTCCATTCTTTACACAGGATTGTATACAGATTTTTATACTGCTTCTCTATATGTGTCTTTCCAAGATGTTATTGTTTATTCTTTTAGCATTAGCAAAGAATCTCTACTCCAGCTACTTTTTTGCATTGTAGCCAAGGCAAAATACACTCAATGCCTTGTCCAAACTCCTCTCCTAATAGGTTAATCACAGTTTCTAGCATTCGTCAAATCTGTGAATGGTCAGATTAGCCAGATTTCTTTAAAAAAACACACTATCTGATTTATTCATTAGAAGGTCCTCACTATCACCCCCAGTGGGAGCTAAAAACGCAGCAACCCAGAATTGGCCACGAATGGGGACTGCATTGCAGACACACATGCACTCAGCACACACACATTAATTTTCACATTTGTTTGGGTCTTTCCTTCTGAAGGCTGTCTGCTCACCTGTTCAAACATAGTATAGCCCCCACATTTTTAGGCTTTAGGACGTGAGCACTACCGTATGAATGCTTAAAACAACAGAGCCATGGAAGCTACAATTTGCCTTCCACTATTAAATGTAATCTTGCTTTCTTTTTCCGATTAATTTTTTTTATTGATTCATACATATAACAAAGAAAAACAAAAACATATAAACACTGAATCAACATTTAACCCCCACTATAACCCCTCCCCAATCACCAACCCCACCTTGACCCTCAATAAACATCCCTGTGGTCACATACAGTATACACACTCACACACATACACACACACACACACATTCACACACACAATAATAATAATCATAGACATTTGATTCTACACTTCTCTCTCCACTGCCCCTCTCAGAGAGTCCCCCAAAAACTCAAAATAACTACCCCATTTATCATCTAACGAATCCCAGATCCCCAGCCTTCTACATGACACCTCCTTGGAAGCTGCCACCCACCCCATCTCCGCGCACCACTCCCAAAATGAGGGCGCTCCAGCCGACTTCATTCCCCTTCAAATCTCTATCATAACGCTGGTCAGGACCCAATTTGTTTATGTGTTTATGCCCTATATTTATGACCGCCTCCTTGCCTAAAGTACAGAGTCAGGGGCAAAATGAAATTTGAGTGCCCAATACGTCACACATAAAACTCTGAACCTTCTACCAAAATTCTTGGATCTTAACACACCACCAAAAAGCATGGCTTGAGTATTCATCTTTTGATTGGCATCGCCAGCAGGTGGGTGTGTCTTTAAGACCAAGCCTATACAATCTAGAGGGGGTCAAATAGAATCTATGTAAAATCTTAAATTGCATATGGCACACCCTTGCATCTCTAGATACAAACTTGACTTTTAGAATCTTAGCCCACACTCCCTCCTCCATTTCCAAGTTTAAATCTTTCTCCCATAATCTCTTGATAGAAGTTAGATCTCTGTCCCCCAGACTCTGAATTAGCAGGGAGTAATACACTGATGCCTTATGACCTTTTCCAAAAACAGTAATCACCACTCCCAGAGTATCTGCTGCTTTAGGTGTATGCTACTCCCAAAAATAGTACAGAACATGTGGCACAGCTGTAAATACCTATAGAACTGAGATCTGGGAATCCCAAAATGTTGTACAAACTTTTCAAAGGATCTCAACACTCCACTCTCATATAGGTCACCGAGTGTATTAACCTCCATCAAAATCCACTCTGACCAGCAGAAGGAGGACTTATTAATACATAATATTGGGTTCAGCCATATGCTCGATGCAACATTTAAATAAATGTCCGAATTAGAGAGAAAATGCAAGATAACAGGGTGTAACTTAACTTCTCTGATTAGTTTGATAGAAAGTCTTTGCAATGGTAAAATTGGGGCAAGAACTTCCTGTTCAATTCAACACCAGGGAGGGGCTCTCTCAGACCGAATGCATAATAATAAAACTAAATCTTGGGTAGCCCTAGCACTGTCAATCGGCCTATGTAACATATTGATATATAATATGGGATGCTTACCATTCCAAATGAAGGACTTCGCAATGCTATCAAATTGCATGAAATATGAGAGGAAGACATCTACACGGAGAGATTGTAGCAGGTAGTTGAATTTTGGAATACAATTCATTTTAATAACATTAACCTTCCCAATCATAGTTAAATGCTACCAAGCATCTATAAAGTAAATTAATCCAGCCAATAAAAGTATTCTCGAACACGTATATTTCCAAAATCTTAACTAATTATAATCCCATTCTACCAAATCAAACGCCATTTCAGCATCAAGTGAGATGGCAGCAACTGGCAGTCTGATCATACGCCAAATTTTTGACAATATTTTTACATTTAGCTGGATCAGGGTAATTGGACGTTAACTCTTACACTCACTTGGATCTTTGTCCTTTTTAAGAATCAGACTGATCTGGGCTTGTGTCATTGTTGGCAGAAGCTTTCCATTATTTAATGATTCCGTATCAACTTTTAACAAAAGTGGAGCCAGTTCTATAGCATAAGATGTAAATAATTCAGCAGCAAAGCCATCTGGACCCAGAGCTTTGCCTATGGGCAAGGCCTTAATTACCTCGCCAAGCTCCTCCAAGGTTATCTCAGAATCAAGTCGTCAGTGCTCAGTCATCAGTTTAGGGAGTTCTAATGGTACCACAAAGTTTCTAATATTTTTATCAGTAGATGAAGACATGGAACCATAGAAATAAAGATAGAGTTCTTTAAAAGCATTATTAATAACAATGGCCAAGGTAAATATTTTACCACCAGCATATTTCAATGAGGGAATGGTAGAAAAAGACTCTCTCTGCTTTATATATCTAGCCGAAAGCTTCCCTGCTTTGTCACCTGACTCAAACTCCAACAACTCCACCTGAATTAGGTATACTGTATGATCCGACCCCTAAGATCTGCCTTAAGTGCCTCCCAAGCCACGTCCACAGAGGATACTGAGGACCAGTTGGTCTCCATATAAACACTGATTTCAGCCAATAACATTTTGTTGGAATTCAGGATTTTGCAAAAGGTGTCCATTAAAGCACCAAATATATGATTTATTTTTCTCTCTATGTGGCAACACCTCAAACTCACCAGGGTGTGATCTGAGACTAAGCTGTTTCCAAATGAGCAATCACCATCCAGATATACATAAAAATCTATTCTAGAATAAATCTTATGGACTGATGAAAAAAATATCTAGTCCCTACCAGATGGGTTCAAAAGTCTCCAAATATCTGTAAAACAAGGATTTTTACACCTCCTGTGAAGTGTTGCTCTTGGGGGCTTACACACTTTTGCTTCACTATGATCAAGGACTTGAGTCCATCAATAGATTAATGGCTCCTTCCAATATTATATCATGAGGGGTGCCAGCGGCTTGCAACATCCCTTCAAGATCTATAAGAAAGCCCTGATCATCAGCGTTAGGTGTGTAAATATTAGCCTAAATCAACCTTTGCCAATGAATTTTTGCTAAAACAATAATGACTCTTTCTAATTTATCTTTAATCTGTTTGAGACATTTTAATTTGTAGATGCTTACTTATCAGTGTAATGATAAAACTTGTCCACCCCATATCTTCCCAAAATTTTCAACTCCCAGTGGTCAAATATACATTTTTGAAAAAACATTATATCATGGACTGGCGACCTGTCCAGGGTGTCCCCCGCCTTTCGCCCAATGTTAGCTGGGATAGGCTCCAGCCCCCCGCGACCCTGTACACAGGATAAGCGGTTGACGATGGATGGATGGATGGATGGACATTATATCATATTTTTTAAGTTTAAGAAGAGAAATAATGTTCCTTCTTTTAATGGGGTGCCCCAACCCATTCACAATCCACGTGTAGAGGGACAATTCACTCATACTAACATTTGACATTTTGACATATTAGAAAAATAGATTGTGTGTCAAAAATAAAATGATAACAACCACATTCCAACATTAGTGCAACAATCAAACCCCAGACTGCTACATGAGTGCAACAAATGACCAAGTCACTCCAATGTCCTGAGAGAAATACTCCACAAAACAAACTCCAACCAATAGGAGACATAAGCAGAAAAAACATGCAGATTCATCCACAGCACTGTCCCGAAGGAATGCTACTACACAAAACAACTCCAGCCACTAGGCGGAACCAGCACAAAAGAAAAAAAGGGTGCTCAGTTTCCTCGGGTGGTCAATTGAATGTTTAGTGAGTCGGTCCACTTGGCTGCAACGTGAGTACCACATAATAACTTACTCCATCCATTTGCTTTCTGGGGCCATCCTTAGCATCTATTTTCAATTTGGCCGGGAACATCAGTGCAAAAGCGACCTTCCATTGATGACCATGTATGTATTTGACCATGCTTCCACTGACACCATTTGTCTGTGCTGCCATCACCCTTCGGCACAGCTGTAATGAGCCCAGACTTTACAACTGCAAGTCCGCTTCTCCTTACCACTGCATTTGTACTACCTTGGTGCCACAAATGAGGAAATCTCTTCTCAGACACTATGTCCAAGCCTTGCAACACCACAACCATGGTAACATAAATTGACCAGCTTTTCGACTAACACAGACCTTACTTCATTAAAGCCACATAAGACAGGCTGTCTTTGAGTTAGTTTACACCTTTTTGGGGGGGATCACAGAGCTCAAGCCCCTCTGTCTGGACAGCACGCCAAATCCATTTACCCTAATGCATTCCATGACTACATTAAGCAGGGATTTCATGAAATGAAATGTAATCCAATTTTCCCAGCTACACTCTCCAAGCAGACCAAGCGCTGTGAAAGGTAACAGACACTAAGGTGGGTGGTGTTTCATGAAGGGTCAATGGATTGACAGAGATGACCCAATGATATTATGTGTTCAAGTAGTCTTGCAAACTAAAATAACTGCAAAAGACCAAGCTAAACAAAACCTGAACAGTTTGCATGAGAGCAGGAGCAAACTTTTTGCATCCTGTGCAATATTATGCTAGAGCACAAATGTAAATAATCCACTGATGGCTTAGATGTTATTAGCACTCTAGTGCAAATAGTGGCAGATACTCTTACACCCCTGTTTAAATACTAACATACAGTATAGTGGCATAATTGCAGCACTTTTATTGTGTTTATTTGGAGTCCCACAGACACCCTACACCAACCCCTAACCCTACCTAACAAAAAATGAACCATGGTTTTACTACAGTAACCATAGTCTCGCCATGGTACTTTTCTAGTAAAATCATAGTAACAACAAATTTAAATTCTTTAATTCGTGAAATTAAATTAGAACCTTACAGCACTGTTATATTATTGCAAAGAACATTCTTGTCTGTTAAATAGAGCATTTCATTTTAAACTAATGTGCATAAAATAAATAAATAAAAAGTTTTAGTCAGACCAAATTTTCAAATGTTAATTCAAAAATAAAATGGGGGGGGGAGGGTTCCCACAGTATGATGCGACTGATGCCACAGTACACAACTACTATACTATACTAATAATAGCAAAATACCACATTATGTTTTATTCAGTACAGTTGTATTTAGAGTAGCAATATTCCCAGATAGCAGTGGTATTCTGCTGAACTCTGTGGTGAAGCGGCTCAGACTATGAGCCCAGGCCAGGGGCTGTTCAATCAGACAAAACACAACAGATTGGAACCAAACGCGAGGATCTCGAGACACTCATATCCAAATTGAACATCTTTCCTGACAAAGCGTATAAAAAACGAATTGTTTAATCTGAGAAACATTTATAAGAGAGCAAGACGCAATGGTCAAAGACCTTCACCTACTGCAAGGGGCTGTTCACACCGAACGCTTTTGCAACCATCCATTTGTTTATTCTATATAAACGAACGCTAGACGAACGTATTTGTTTTGTTTAATTTTTTTGTATGCAGCGTCTCGTGCAGGAGAGCTGTTTATTAGATGCTATGCTTAATTAAAAAGAACTTTAAAAAGCATCTTCAGACACCTGCTTTCTGATAGACTGTATTTGTTGTGCAGTGTCTAGCCTCATTTAGTTCAAGAATACGATCAATCTGAAGTCACCATCAGTACTTGGCACACATCCAAAATTCGAATACACAGTTTTAGCATTCGAATGTGCATTTCTGTCTTAAATTCGACGACTGTTCAAATTTCATATTTTAATTTGATAGCCCTACCTGAATGTACCATATATTTTGTGCAATAGATTTGTGAAAAATGAGTCTCATCTGAAAAGCGGTCAACATCCCACTCTTGAAAAGTGATCATCCTGTCTTGTCAATGGGTTGTCAATGGAGGTGTCATACCTGGTGCTCACCAGCTCCAGGAGAATTACTTGGGAAATGTCTATGCTAGGTAAAAGTAATCAATAAAGACACGTCTTGTAGGAAAGCCTGTTGCTGTCATTTTTGATGAGACTCCAAATATAGAGCGGCAGATGCATGCTGAAAATTCTTTTGCCACCGCTGGAGAAGCATAAGTCTCAGAACACTTTGGATTGCACAACAACTTTCTTGAAATGGAAATGCAGTATTACTAGCTGATTCATCAGGACAGCTTCTTCCTCCAAGCAATCAGACTTTTGAACTCTTGATCACTCATGACACACAAATCAGCACTGCACTTTATTAGCCTCAGACTGGACTCACATTTTATACTTAATTAAACACTGACAACTGACTATCAACCGACAGCTGAATGTCCACACAACAATGCATATGTATTTACACTGATTACATTTATTGTATTTTAATTCAATATAACCCCATTGTGTTTTAATGTTTATGTTCAAGATATAACCACATATTCTGTCCACGGCTTTCACAAGTAGAACTGCACCATGAAATGCATCAGAATGCAGAGCTTGCTTAGTCCTTGCAAATCTAAATAAATATTGTGGCAGACAACTGCAAGGTAATTCTCCAGCTTCTAGACATCTTCCAAAATAGGCACCCAGTGACCACAAAGGTTTTCAACTACCTGGAGGATTTCCAAATAACTTTGCTGCAAACAAAGTGCTAGCAAATGATGTTTGTTCCAATTACTTTGAAAAGTCTGACCTGACCTTTACAATAAAAACACAAATACTCCACACAGTTGAAGAGGCATATAGCAACACAGAGGACAAACTCATAAAGTACAGAACATATCAGATGGCCAGCCTGCTTTAAATTTCTTGTAAGAGGTCAGGTTGCTTGATCTTCGTCACTTTGCCCTGATGGATAAAAGTGTTTCCA
The DNA here is from genome assembly GCF_025860055.1 of Xyrauchen texanus. NCBI lineage: Eukaryota > Metazoa > Chordata > Actinopteri > Cypriniformes > Catostomidae > Xyrauchen > Xyrauchen texanus. The sequence goes on from NC_068320.1 coordinate 263,260, forward strand.
ATTGCAGTACACAGCTGTCCTAGACATCAGTGCTGTTCCCATAGATGAGCTCGATGCTTACTTCACCTCCATTGGTCCAGCAGCTCTCAGAGTTTCAGAGAGTGGAGTAGATGATTTAGATGTGTTTTGGGATGGCATCCAGGAGGGGCTTCCTGTTTTGAGCCACTTGGCCAAGCGATACAAAGGTCTCAAACTCTGCTGATGAAGAAAGAACCGATAGCATCTACAAGAGGGTGCAGTCCAGAAAAAGAAGGTCGATGACATTCAGGTCCTTGTCTTATTGTATTAAACCCAACTGTTTTGCAGTGAGTTTTAGCTCTGATATTTTTATATCTTTTGTTAACATGAGGAAGCATGTTATTGTTCATAAGACTTATGCATAACCTTTGAGAGTGAGTCTGTTTGTAAGAGACCAACAGTGGATGAGAGATGCACCTTTTCACCGCGAGGGATAGAATGTCTATTTGAGGCGCGAGACTGATCTGCTCTGACAGCGCCAGAGAAAATGAAAGTTTACAGAGCATATTAATCTACAATGTATAATGCTGAATATTATGTATAATAATGCTATTGGGGAATATAATCCTAATGTCAAATGTCATGTCTGATTTGATTTCATCAGTAAATTGTACTTTAACTGGATAAGCATGTACTGCCATTAAATATGTATTTTTATAATAATATTTAGAGGCAATACTATTTTAGAAAAATAACATTTTAATTTTAAATATTTACAATGTTTGTAATGTGTGACAGTGTGTAAGCAGCATATGTATATAAAATAATTCTGTATTTTCAGTAAGCACAATTATTAGCTATTATTTCCATTTGGTGTTTCCCTGTTCTGTGCTGATCTGAAGTCCTAGTACATCTCTGATGGATCATTTAGCACATTTAAGGACAGTGCTTTTATCTAAATGTTTAAAGAAACTGTTTTACATAAGTCTATAAAGTAATAATAATAATAAAAAACTGTCAATATGAACTTTTCTTGATTCAGGCTTAGTTTAAAGAATCGTGAATTCAGTATCATGAACCGAACTGAGATGAGTGAGATGAGTGAACCGTTACACCTCTAGGAACCGACCCAAATATAGTGTAATAAAATGATCGTTTTTGTGAACATAATTTTTTTTTTGACTGTGTTGATTTCAGAATACATTTTTGAGAAAAGCCCACAATAATCTGAAAAATCCTGGTGGGACTGATTAATAATTACAAGGAGTCACTCAACAGTCTGAAAACAGTATGCCCTCTAGTGGTAGGAAGTGGAACTGCAGGCTCATCCTGAAAGAGGAGAAACCTCTCACATCATAAATTCAATCATTCTTGCTAAATCTCACACAGAGAAGTGAGAGAGGCACAAAAAGGTGCAAAACAACCCTGTGCGCTTAAAAATTCCAAGTAGTGTTAAACTAGATAAATAAATATACAGTATATATATAGATAAATATGTGAATAAATTATATGTAAACAACACGATGAAAATACGTCTAATTATTGTGAAGTCAGTGAAGTTAATGTCAGTCACAGAAAACACTTCTGATGTGAATAAACACATATGCTAATGCACTTCTCAAACCTGCTTTAATTGCAATGACCTTTGTGCACAAAACATCCCTATTAAGCTTCACTGACATTAAAGTAAATACATCTCACAGGCAGCGTGCTGACATGTAAGAGATGTGATTGATTTTTTTGGACACCTCGTGAGTGTGAGGAAGTCTCCAGCGGTCTGCGTCAGGTGCATTAGTGTAATTGACTCTGAGTGTAAGCGAGTTCATTCGACTCCACCATAAAACACATTCACATACTTCATCTCATTTGATGTGTACAGACAGTTGACAAATGTTCAACTTGCTAAAACCTTTAACTAACCCCTCAGTTTGTGCTACAGACATGAACGATAACCTAAAATAATGGGTCTTGTTGAGGAGAGGTGGAGAGGTGTGCTGTTACTTTTCCTCATGGCCGATATAACTTCCCATGAACTTACATTGAGCAAGGGACTGGAGTCATATCTAAAGACCCGAATATACTGTAGATACTTGAGAGCAGAACACCTTGAACCACCTGGAACACCCTAGCACTTTCATAGCAATTCCCTGTTACAGGTGTACAATAGACACTCACCATCGTGACTGTATGATGGGCAGATTTGGGCTTGTTCTCCACATGGTCAGTTCTGGGTAGGAAGTGAACGTCTGACTTTCTCCGCTGAGCTCTTTGGAAGTGGGACTCTAGAAAAGCTGCAGGCATCAGCTTGGCGATTCGTGCCCGGGACTGTCCATGAATCACTTCCCCATTCAATTTTACAGCCTTCTCCTGGACACGGACCCCAGCGCCGGTCAGTCCATTAGACATGCGCCTGTGCGGTATCTGATAAACTTCATTATCTGCAGAGATACCGCCTGAAAGAGAGACAAACACAGTTCAGTGTTCTGTTTTATAACGCACGTGTACACTGTACTGAGTGGCAAACTGCAAATGTTACCTTAAGGAGCAATTTGACCAGATCTCACCCTCAAAATGTTTTAATGGTGTAGCATGTATCCAGCCTGATTCAGAGATGTCAAATAATACTTTTGACGTGAATAAAACCCAGTTAATTTAGACGTAATCACATCGAGCACATTTTTTAGGTTTCTTTATTAACAAAAAAATGGCAAAAGGGTGTTGTTATGTGTACAATATGGTGCCTTATTGCTTATTTAAACCGCTGAAACAGTTACTACATAGTTATACACCCATTTATTAACCCTATTCATGAAGTGTATTGACTAATTAGCATCCAGGATGGCACTAATATATTGTTTTTGAAAACTGCGCAAGCTTTTCATCGCTTGTTATGTAAAAACTGTATTAACATGGAAACATGCTCATTACAGTACAAGACATGTTCAATCACCCTTTCCTACAGAATGAATGTTTCTCTCCTTTCCATGACAGCATCAAGGCAACACTGTTTCATTTCATTTATACTCTTAAAGTCAAACGATTGCCCATATGTCATTACTAAACATGCATCATTTGCCATAAAAACGCACACATTGCAAGAACAAAACAAGGAGATATGCAGTTATTATCAGTTTATACATTTAAGCATGTGGGATATATATGAAACGTTCACAATGCTGGTCATATAGCAGGTATGACAAACAAACATCCACCATATTATGTTTGTCAGTCTCACCTGAGATGTGTAATCCAAGCAACGAAGAAATAAAGACAAAAGCCGTTCTCCCAAACATGATGAAACGATTCGACTCGTTATATTAAAAACGACATAGCTTTATAAAGATTTGTCAAGGGTCTAATGTGGTCGAGGCACTGAAATGACGGCTGTTTTAATTCAATAAGTCTGCATCTGAGGAGGATCACACACCCTGATGTCTCGCACTAGCGCTGAGGAGATTCAATGTTAAGGAATCGATTCGTTTGCACGTGTCATTTCAATGAACCGATTGCAAAAAAAAAAAACAAAGAAACACGGTTCACACGTGATGTTTTGCTGTGTTGAAGGTCCAATGGTCCAAACCATGAGTAGTAGCCCATGTTGTAAAAGTGTTGAACACTACTCGCAAAATAAGAACAGCGCATGTCTGTTATTAGGCCTACATTTAGCTTCTTATTTTTTAGCTGTTCCATATGTTTCCAGTTAGGCTGAGTAAAACAGATTATTTTCAGTTCTACAAACTTTGACCGATATTGCGTTGTCTATGATTTAAACTAACTCACAAACAGTTCTTAGACAGTCTAGTGATTCACAAACGCTCTGCGAACCGGTTCGCGTGAATCGGAAGAACCGGTTCAAAATGACGATTGGTTCGCGAATCACTAATTCTCAGAAGAATGATTGAGTGGGAGGAGAAAAACATAAGATGAAAAATTGATAAGCATTTTCTTAATTTTTTTTTTTGTCATCTTGAGCATAAATAAAGTTTAGGCAACAGTGCAATATACAAAACACTGTATACTGTAGACTTTTAACATAATCATTCCTTTTAAATCTTAATATTATTGTCTAACAATAATAAAAATAACTTATTAATATTATTATACTTGAGTTGATTGCTTTCTGTCACTAATATTGCTGCATAATAGCTGATAAACAATTATTATTATAGTTGAGTGAGTTGTGTGTGATGCATTACATGTGTTTTTATTCTGAATATGTTTGCTAAGACAAACAGATTTGTTTGATTTATAATCTTCTGTTTTTCGAACTGATCTTATAAATATATTTTGACACATTAATTTTTATTGTACAATTTTGTATTATAATTTTTTTTAAACATTATTATATATATTTCTTCTGACTAATCGACCTTTTTCACAGACTGTGATGATGCGTTCAGCCTTATTTAGCAGAATACATCTCTCAGTTGTTTTATATAATACATTTTTTTAACATTGAGAGTAAGTTTCTAACATTATTCTTTGTGTTCTATTACCCTGGAATTAGTTTTAAAACTGAATGATCGCAGCTGTGAGGGGGTCTCTATTACAGCTGCAGAGAGAGTGACTGTACATTTGGCATCTTCTCCCACTGTGCTGTCTTAATCCACCGCTATATATGTTTCTCCTCTTCTGGAAAGTCATTCAAATGTAATAGTGGATTATTTGGTCTTGGAACAAATGGGCAAGTGAAAATAATATTCGCTGTGATCTCCCGAAGTTTACCCTGCAAACATTTACTTCCATGTTCCAAAACCCGGTGTGAAAACGGTCTATTACAAACAATTGGTTGAATGTTCAGAGTCTATCTAGCAGCACCCTACACTGAAAACCCAAATAAGTTGACTTTACTCAATTGAACTGCATCTCAAACACTCAACTGAACTTCATATAGAATTACCTTAACTATTTCAATTAAGGTACTTAACTCAGATTTGCTAATTAAATGTTGTTGTTTCAAGTTAAGGATTTTGATTGAATTTACTCCAGTGGCTCAAATAAAGATTATAATAGATTGTAGGTCAGTCATTAAATAAACATATTTCCCACAGAAATAGAGGCACCAGTCCTTCAATTGCACATTTACATTTACGCATTTGGCAGACGCTTTTATCCAAAGCAATACAGTGCAATTATTACAGGGACAATCCCCCCAGAGCAATCTGGAGTTAAGTGCCTTACTCAAGGGCACAATGGTGGTGGCTGTGGGGTTCGAACCAATGACCTTCTGATTAACAGCCCTGTGCTTTAGCCACTACGCCACCACCACTCCTGCAGATTCTCAAGGAGAACTGAGATAACTGGTTAATGTGTGAATCATGTCTGTCATCCCTTCATTATTGACTACCAGAATAATGTCATTAATAAATGAAATAAGAATGATTATGAATCAAGTGGAATTAAATACAAACCTTTATTGTTTTGCGGTGGTGATGACCCACCATTACACACACTACAACAGTCAATAACTATGAAGATATCCTTTATTTAAATCCTCAGACAATTCTCCCGAGCCACAGCATGAAAACTATGAAAACCAGCATTAAAAAGCCTATTTTAAAAACAAAAACCCATTTACAGATGAATAGAATTACAATATGAGAAACATGATAATCAAATTAAACTGTGCCCTAGTAGTGTCACAAATCATTGATGAATCACTCATGTTTATCTAGTTAAAGGGGTCATGACATGGTTTTTTTTATTGTATTATTATGTTCCCTTAGGTGCAATTATAGTATTAATATATTTTTTTTTAAGAAAAACTTTTAAAATCTAGTGATTTATGACCTTTTCCCACCCTGTTTCTCATCCTCTGATTCAAACAGTCTGTTTTGGGGGCGTTTTCCATTTAAGACTTCAGTGTTAACGCCCACTGTTATGATTGGCTAACGTCAGTGCCTATGTATCAATTATTGACGCCCCAGCCAGAACAATATGCAAGTAAACTAAGTAAAAACACTGTGATTATTCATAATGAATGAAATTGCGCTTTAAAAAGTAGTTTAAAGTTTAAAATAGATTACTTACAGTTTGCGTCGTCGTTGTTCCCAGAATAGTCGGCACGGACTTATCTTTCAGCAACAGTTTTCTGGCAAAGCCAGCATCATATTGAGATTTGTTCTCAAAACAGTCATCCTTAAAATGTACAGAACAAACGGCTTAAGTTAACACTGCCGTGACTGGAACGTCCGCAAAAAATAAACTGCATCCATTTTTCCCTGACGTCTGGATCTTTCGGCAGCTTATTCAGAGGTTTTGTTTGACCACAGCCAGGAACAGCACATCTGTGTGGCATCATAATTTTCCTGTGCACAAGTAGTCTCTGTCAGAGCTCGCTGTCCATCGACTGAACACTTGTGAGGCGCACGGCGATACGAAATGAGCGTAGTTGTTTTGCGCTTAAAGCGTAGTTATCTTGCGCTGGAGGCGGTCATATGCAAACGCTGTTACGTCACTTCTAACCGACACGTCACTTCTAACCATGAATCCAGAACGAGCTGTATTTTGAGCTTGATTAAATAAATGATTCGTTTAGAATGGGGAGGACGTCTTAAAATATTAAACTTGCAGGACGTTTTAATGATACAAAGACCTCTTATATACCAAAAGATCAAGGCAAATTTGGTTTCTCATGTCATGACCCCTTTAATATAGAATGATTATTAGCCACTCCTCAGGCACTAATGACTCTCCTAATAAAAACACTGTTTAAGCATGTTCAAATGCTCGACAATAGCGGCTTTACAAAGTATGGTTACAATGGTTGATAGGATGAATTTAAAATTATAATTTAAAATACATTTTATATCATTTTCTAAGCAAAAGTTTTCAAAATGGGGTCTCAGCTTGGTCGGTTGCTTGGGGCCCGCCCCTACATGCAAGACCATGTCATGTGATTTTTATGTTTTGTTTAATAAGTCTACAAAAGGAATGAAATGTACTCAAATACTCTCAAGTGCCATATGCAGTGAATGCCATTCACACACCTGCCCAAAGTAAGATATGCCTCTCTTATCATCATTCTTTTGTCTGTATTTTGTTCATTATTACTCTTTTATACACCCATCTTTGCAGTAGTATCATTGTCATCATAAATGACAGTAACAGATTGTAATCTGCACATATTATGGCCATATTTAGCACATTAGCATCATGAATTCAGAATGTAAACAAGACAAATTCAACATTTTCTACTGCATATATGACTTTAAATCATCATCAAGTGGTTTATTTTACTGATCAAATGTGAATTCTACTCATAAAATGTAGCAAAAATTCATTGATAACACATTATAATGTCACATTAGTTCAGTTTTAACGTGACATCCTCATATTTAAATGCTCCTCTAAAGGCCTCCCACAGCGGTGTGGCGGGTGTCTGCATGTTCCTGAACAGTATACTGTTGTAGGGTTTCTTGGTTCAGGTTTGGGGAATGTACAATTAATATTAATGATTGTAATCAATGATTAATCATACGGTTTGAACTAGATACCAATACATTCTAAATTGCCCCAAAACAGGGGTTATATAGCCCAAAAGTCTGCTTCAGATGTATATAGATAATTAAACACAACGAATTATAATTAATTAGGAATATACATCATATGCAGACAGGCTATATTAATTTTCAGAACACCTTAAGGGAATTGACCCGTATCGCAACTAACCAATTCGTCCAGCGAACCGCTTTGCTAAATACTCGTGATCAATTCTCCAGAAGGTTTATTCTTAGTATAAGCTTACTTAATCAAAGCACGTTAACTTACTTTGATAATATCAGCTCGTAGCTTTAGATCGCACATGAAGAGGCTTTGTTTTATGACCAACAAACACAGACAATCAAGCGTATAATTGGGTTTAATACAAGGAACTAGGATATATCACAAACTTAACAAACAAACATTTAACATATAACATGAAACAAACAAAGCAAAACAGTGAGGAAAATAAAGAGATTATGATATAGCAAACTTGTTACAATTCGTTAAACCTTCACAGCCATCAAGGAGTTACACACTTTAACGCATTGGAATTTAGATGAAATAATACTTGCACAATGGACCTTTGTGTCGCTGAACAAGACTGCGTGTTTATCGTGTCCTCGTGGCGTCCGTGAGATGGAGGATTTCTGTTGGTGCTCCCCGAGCGTGGATCACTCGCGGGGAGTTCAAAGCATCTTAGGAGTAATGGTTGAAACTGAGAGAGAGTCCTTTCACCCGGAGGATATCGGACTGCTCCAAAAACGTAGAGTGTTGAGCTTTGTCCGAAGACAAGAAACAGACTGACATAAACGCCAAATAAAACAAAAGACATGTCTGACGAGAGTTTGAAGAGAAGTTGAAGAAAACTTGAAGAGGTTCAGAAGAGAAAGCAAGAAAGCAAGAGGACAAGAGAGCAAGAGAGGACAAAGAGAGAGTGATTCCACACCAGATCCTGACTTTTAAGGTAGGAAGGTCACGCCTCCTTTGGGAGGAATGACCCAATTAGGTTCCTCAGTTTTGGCGCGAGAAGGTTCCTTTTGTCTTTTCAAGGCTGGTCATTTGCCTAATTTACAACAGGGTCCTGGATGTGGTTTGAATCACTCAAAAGATGGTAAAACATAGCAGAATACATTTTAATGTAACCTTATATATATATTCAGCTAGGGCGAGTCGTAAGGTTTAATTTGATACCAAGAAACTTGTATTTGGTACACTTAAAAGTGAATATATACACTTAGACTCTTTATATAAGCCCTCAGAGTTTAACTACACAACTAAACAATCTTAACTAGTTTGATATAACAGCAGAAATACCCAAGCATACGGGAATAAAACATATTTCCTTAAAAATAAGCCATAATTAAGTTTTAAATGATAGGAACGTATGTGTCTAAGAAAATCTCACATTCCTTCTCATCTAAGGAGGGGGGTGTGGGGAGAGTAACAGTGTGTGGGGGTTTTAGGACCCTTGCAAGAATGTGTGCATTGCATTCAGCATTAATGAGTTCATGATTTTCCGTTCATACTCTACACTGTTGCTCGGCTGTTTAGAACTTCTTTTTACCCCAGAACGAATAGCAATGAAGAACTTCTCCAGAAGTATATCGGTGCCGTAACACTGTCCTAGCAACCAAACAAAACACCATAACAACATAGAAATGCCCTAGCAATCAGCCACATCATCTTTGCAACTGCTAAGCACTTAGAACGCCGTGACATGTTACATTAAATGCTCTTAAAACTTCAAATCTCCCTTTAAACCTCTCAAGTATTCAAACTATAAGAGGCCTCTAAACCATTAAACAATGACAGTTTGTCTAGACCCCCCATACCCCCTAAATATGACATCATTATTACAATGTTTATGTATAATATATGTAGTATTTTTTATTTTTATGAGTTAAATTTAGTTTATTCACAGACGATGAATGTATTCATATTGGAGGGCAGGGTCGGTACTAGGATGTGATCTTTGGTGGGGTACTTATATGTTTAGGGGGACGACATTGATCGCTTCACCGTCAGTCCTGAATCAATCAATCATTCATCCAGTAATTCTGCCTTCAGTCAGGACGGGGGCATCAGAAGCTTCTGGGGGAGCTTAGAAATAACCCTTAGACCGACCATGGTGAAAGGTGAATGATGTTTGCTGAATCAAATGATATGATTTACAGAATGTAAAAGCAAAGTAGAAATAAAGCAGTATAAAGAGGAGATATGAATGTTGTTTTATTCAAATCTGCTAAGTCAGTCTGCTGTGTCGTCTTGTAGCAACCGTGCAGCTCTCTGCTGTTGCCATGGCAATCAGATGTCTGACATTTGGCATGCAGCAAAAAGAATCCTGCCTAAATGTGTCGCCCAAATAGATCATATCTATTCTACAGTATGTGACTAGTCGGAGGGTATCTGCCGTCGAATCCATCAAGGTTCTGCAATATTTCGGCCTGAAAGTGTTATGACTGCTTTTTATTTCTGAACAATGACCATAAGAGGCAGTTCATCTTTAATGATATGGTGTATAAGCTATTAATAACACAATGTATTTGTTTGTAAATATGCTACATATTTTATATATATATATATATTATCACATTGAATCTAATGGATGAAAAGACTAGCATCTTAATTTCTCACACATTAAATAATAAAGTCAAGCTATTTAATAAATTAAAAAGTTATATAAATGAACAAATGCATGCTTAAATAAGTAAATAATTTAATAAATAAATAAATGCTTGAATACATAAATGAAATTGTTGATTTTTAAGTAAGCTTGCTCCTTTGCCAAGATCACATCATAAATAAAAGTTTGAATAAATATTGTAAAAATATATTTTTTGACATATTTTTTACCATCCACAATAAAAATGAAGTTGTTTTAAATTGTTATCTAATTATTATTCCTTTTTATTTTTTCTGACCAAATATGTTCTACTGTTGTGATTAGTATTTCATACAAAACAACAATGCGAACGTCCACATAATTATTTCATCTGGAATAATAAGAAAGAATATAAGATATAAAAACAAATCTCTTTTTATTCTTATCTGTTTTGATTAGAATATATTATTTAAGTCAATGTTTAGATGACATCTTATGAACACTTTATGAAAGAATTCTCCTTTCCAGTCCCCCCAAGAGACCATGTGATATTCCTGACTGTGTCCAATTATTATTCAAGACTGACCCCAAAGGCCCTTTGTGTTCCCCTCGCAATTTTGACAACTCTAACTTATGAACTGATCAATGTCTTTTTGTGTGTAGTAGCTTTTCAAATAAAAAAAATCAGATCAGTTCTTAATAGAACCTTTATTAATTTTTGGAATAATAAATTCAATGACATGGAATGAAAGAATTCTGGCTTTTTCAGAAAGAAGGTCTTCTACCCAACAAAGTTGTTGAAATCTTATAAGATTATTTATCATTTTTACCCTGTAAATTATAAACTAGCAAAGTTTAATAACAGTTTTTCACCCATTTGTTCCTTTTGTCATCACTTTCAAGAAACAATTGACCACTTGTTAGATTCCTCCGTAAGGAGGGAATCTATTGTATTTGACGGTTTTATTAGATTCCTCCGTAGGAGGGAATCTATTGTATTTGACGGTTTTATTATTAGATTCCTCCGTAAGGAGGGAATCTATTGTATTTGATGGTTTTATTATTATTATTATTATTAGATTCCTCCGTAAGGAGGGAATCTATTGTATTTGACGGTTTTATTATTATTATTATTATTATTATTATTCTCCTTGAGCCCAAATAGCTCAAAAAGTCACTGGTCAAACATTTTCTAAATTGGCACATTGATACTCCATGCCAACGGGTACCCCCAAACCAAGAATGGTCAACATTCGCCCATAGGTGGCGCTACAGGCCACGCCCCAAAAAAATATTTTCAAAGTGATACCATTTCCACGCCATTTGTCCAATTCTTCTGAAACTTGGTGTACATGCCTCGTTTCTCATTGGGAACAAAAACGCCTCAAGGATCCATAAGGTCCGGTATGGATTTTCCTGTACATTGAAGATGTTTCGTTTAGGATTCAGACAAAGACATGTTTTTTTGAATTCCTTAATTGGGAGGGTTTATCCCCAACCATCTACTGATCAATTTTAAATGATTTGCCATTTTGAGGAGGAATCCGCATTGCTGCTTGCAGCTATATTTATTATTATTCTTCTCCTTGAGCCCAAATAGCTCAAAAAGTCACTGGTAAAAAATTTCTAAATTGGCACATTGATACTCCATGCCAACGGGTACCCCCAAACCAAGAATGGTCAACATTCGCCCATAGGTGGCGCTACAGGCCACGGCCAAAAAAAATATTTTCAAAGTGATACCATTTCTACGCCATTTGTCCAAATCTTCTGAAACTTGGTAAACATGCCTCATTTCTCTTGGGGAACAAAAAAGCCTCAAGGACCCATACTTCTGCCATTATGGATTTTCCTGTACAGTGAAAATTTTGGAAAACCTAAAAAACTCTTCTTCTCCTGAATCTTAGCTCCAATTGACTTGGAATTTGGCACACGTGTGTAGTATGTATATCTTTCCAAAAGTTACTTAGCAAAAATGAATACAATACAAAATGGCTGAAATGGACGTGTTTATGTAAATGTACACACAAAAGATGATAAAAAATTTAAAAAATCCCATTGATTTACAATGGCTGAGCAAAAGTGCCCCCTCTACTGGATAAATACGGTCCACATGTAAAATCCCATTCACTTACATTGGCTGAGCAAAGAGGCTCCCTCTACTGGAGTAACTCTGTCTACCACATGTAGCTCTTCTGTAGCAATCTCTCTAATGAAGCATTTCGGTGGAGCTCCAGACTTAGAAGCCAAATGACATTTTACTTGTGTCTTCACGAAGGTAAGTCAATTGTGTGTTTTAATGCTTTCCAGTTTGAACATTCAAGCGATTTTCCACTATTCAACTCAACAAAGGCAAAACAACTCAAATAAATGTTTGCGTGCAGTTTGTGTGACACAGTGAGCGAGCCGCGTCACGTCGCGTCTAACGCTCGCACGCCGATGAGAGTTCTCTTTCGCCTCGTGTTTGAACGGACAATTTCATACACCAAAATACATGATATATTGGGGTGTCTGCTATGTCTCAAGTGAACAAACAGTTGATAAAGAAATCGGGTATCAATATATTGAATTATGAATTATTGAAGGGGTCTAGTGATGCCGCTGTGATGTCCTGTTAGATTTTTCTCTATCGAGACAGCGTTAACAGCTTAAACAAAATACTGCGTTATTAACAAAATACTGCGTTATTCACAAAATACTGCGTTATTCACAAAATACTGCGTTATTTTTGCCCATACTATACATTTAATACATCGTCACAAACTATGAAAGTTGTACTTTTACAATAACAACAAAACCTTGTGCTTTTGTAAAATAAAGAAAATAAACCGGGTGTGCCGTCTCCGTCTTAGTTTTTATGACGTGTTTCAGAAAAATAATCGCTAACAGAAACGTACATGAAACATATGTCTTCACGAAGGTTTGTCGGTTGTATACAATGTTTGCCTGTTTGAACATTCAAGCGATTTTACACTATTCAACTCAACAAATGTGAAAACAACTCAAATGTTTGCGAGCTGTTTGTGTGACACAGTGAGCCGCGTCGCGTAACGCACGCCGATGAGACTTCGCTTTCGCTGCTTGCGTCTGAACGGACAATTTCATACAACGAAGTGTAAAAATACATGATATATTGAGGAGCCTGTTATGTCAAATGAACAAACAGTTGAGAAAGAAATCTTGTATAATTATATTGAATTCTGGCATTATTCCAGGTGATATCCTGTTAGATGTTTCTCTCGAAACAGCGGAAACAACTTAAATAAAATACTGCGTCATTTTTGCCCATACAGAAACATGCGAGACATCATTACGAACTATGAAATGTGTCCTTTTATTTGTGTACAATTACAATAACAACAAAACCTTGTGCTTTTGTAAAATAAAGAAAATAAACTGGGTGCTCAGTCTGTCTTCGCGATAATCTTTCTGAAACACGTCACAAAATTCAAGTGAACCATCAACCATTCACGCAGTCTGTATTTTATCACCTCACACCCATAATCTCTGAAATGAATACAGATGCAAAAAGCATTGCACAGAACGAAAATAATGATACTTCACAGTTCTCAAAAGATTAAACTGAACTGTGCCTTGAATATTGTATCATGCGATAAAAGTCTCTTAAAGAGACAGTAACAGTTTAGACTTCGCCCAGTGCATTGACATCCGAAGTAATTGAAAAGTACAAATGGTATTATTTTAAGTTTTTTTTATTTCTCTCTTACGTGGTAGAATGCCACTTTTTTGAATGGCATGTAAAATGTAAAAACAATCACTCAATCTCCATTTTTTTTCACTGGATCTGTTGCTATTTTAATGATTTAAAAATCAAAGCACTGACCATTTAAAGTGTGAGCTTTTACATTTTGAAATAGTTATAAACAGTCACAGCTATGCAGTGTTATTATGTGCCTAGATAGTCTTTCAAATAAAATTAGTTTACCCCAAATAGATATTTCTCTCATCATTTACTCACCCTCTTTCTATCCCAGATGTGTATTTCTTTCTTTCTCAGGCCTGTTGGTGCTTTCAATGCACTTGAATGGTGATCAGAACTCACATCAACAAAAATCACATAAATGCAACATAAAAAGTAACCCATAACACTCCAGTGGTTTAATCCATACTTTCAGAAGGGATATTATAGGTGTAGGTTTGAAAAAGATCAATATATGTAGTATATAGAGTATTTTAATTTTTTTTACTATAAATTGTCCACCCTGCTCAGGAGGGGTGATATGCTTAAAAAAAAAACAGAAAAAGAACTCTTAAGAGAGAAGAGCGCTTGTGAAAGTGAAAGTAGAGATTTATAGTAAAAAATGACTTAATTATTGATCTGTTTCTCACCACTTCTCATTTACTTACATTGAAAGGACCAACAGAGCTGAGATATTCTTCTAAACATCTTCATTCAATTTCTGCAGAAGAAAGTCGTACACATCTGGGACTGCATGAGGGTGAGGAAATGATCGAATATCCCTTTAACATTCACTTATTTTTACAATGCATAAAATGAATGCTAATTTGGTACATTGATACTACAGGCCAACAGGAACCCACAAACCAAGAATGGCCAACATTCGCCCCTAGGGGGCGCTACAGGCCACGTCAAAATTCCCATTTTCTGGTCAAAAATTTTCTAATTTGGTACATTGATAGTACAGGCCAACAGGAACACACAAACCAAGAATGGAACACATTCAGCCAATAGGGGGCGCTACAGGAAATGCAAAAATTCTCATTTTCCGGTCAAAAATTTTCTAATTTGGTACAATGATACTACAGGCCAACAGGAACCCACAAACCAAGAATGGCCCACATTCGCCCTTTAGGGGGCGCTACAGACCATGCCCAAATGTCTCATTTTCTGTTCAAAAATGTTCTAAATTGCTACTTTGATACTACAGGCCAACAGGAACCCACAAATCAAGATGGCCCACATTCGCCCTTAGGGGGCGCTACAGACCACACCCAAATGTCCAATTTTCAAACTGATGGCATTTTCACCCAATTTGTCAAATTCTTCTGAAACTTAATGTACATTCCTCATTTCTCATTGGAAACAAAAAAGCCTCAAGGATCCATAATGTCCGGTATGATGAATTTTCCTGTACACTGAAAATGTTTAGTTTAGGATTCAGACAGAAATACGTGTTTTTTGGATTCATCCATTGAGAGGGTTTAACCCCAACCCTCTACTGATCAGTTTTAAATGATTTGCCATTTTGAGGAGGAATCCGCATTGCTGCTTGCAGCTATATTTATTATTATTATTATTATTATTATTATTATTATTATTATTAGATTCCTCCGTAGGAGGGAATCTATTGTAATTGATGGTTTTATTATTATTATTATTATTAGATTCCTCCGTAGGAGGGAATCTATTGTAATTGATGGTTTTATTATTATTATTATTAGATTCCTCCGTAGGAGGGAATCTATTGTAATTGATGGTTTTATTATTATTATTATTATTATTATTATTATTATTATTATTATTATTATTATTATTCTTCTTCTCCTTGAGCCCCAATAGCTCAAAAAGTCACTGGTCAAAAATTTTCTAAATTGGCACATTGATACTCCATGCCAACGGGTACCCCCAAACCAAGAATGGCCCACATTCGCCCATAGGTGGCGCTACAGGCCACGCCCAAAAAAACAAAATTCAAAGTGATACAATTTCCACGCCATTTGTCCAAATCTTCTGAAATTTGGTGTACATGCCTCATTCCTCATGGGGAACAAAAAGCCTCAAGAACCCATAACTTCCGCCATGATGGATTTTCCCGTACGTTGAAAATTTGCGAAAACCTACAAAACTCTTCTTCTCCTGAACCGTAGCTCCAATTGACTTGAAATTTGGTACACATGTGTAGAATGGACATCCTTGAAAACGTTACTTAGGAAAAATGAATACGATACAAAATGGCTGAAAGGGGCGTGTTTATGTAAATGTCCAAATTTTAACAATATATACGTGTCAATAAATCAAATGTAATTTTGACTGATGGTTTTTCAAACCTAACATGCTTAAAGATGACATCACTCTGAAGTACTGTGCAAAGAATGGCCATGCCAAAATTCCCATTTTCTGGTCAAAAATGTTCTAATTTGGTAAATTAATAGTACAGGCCAACAGGAATCCACAAACCAAGAATGACCGACATACGCCACTAGGGGGCACTACAGGACAAGCCAAAATTCCCATTTTCTGGTCAAAAATGTTCTAATTCGGTACAAGAATAGTACAGGCCAACAGGAATCCACAAACCAAGAATGACCGACATTCGCCACTAGGGGGCACTACAGGACAAGCCAAAATTCCCATTTTCTGGTCAAAAATTTTCTAATTTGGTACTTTGATACTACAGGCCAACAGGAACCCACATACCAAGTGTGGCCCACATTCAGCCCTTAGGGGCGCTACAGGCTACTCCAAAATTTCGTTTTCTGGTCAAAAACGTTCTAATTTGGTACATTGATACTGCAGGTCAACAGGAACCCTCAAACCAAGAATGGCCAACATTCAGCCCCTAGGGGGCACTACAGGCCATGCCGAAATTCCCATTTTCTGGTCAAAAATGTTCTAATTTGGTACATTAATAGTACAGGCCAAAAGGAATCCACAAACCAAGAATGACCGACATTCACCACTAGGTGGCGCTAGAGGCCAAGCCGAAATTCCCATTTTCTGGTCAAAAAAGTTATAATTTGGTACATTGATACTACAGGCCAACAGGAACCCACAAACCAAGTATGGCCCACATTCGCCATTAGGGGCGCTACAGGCCACTCCCAAAATTTCGTTTTCTGGTCAAAAATTTTCTAATATGGTACATTGATACTACTGGCCAACAGGAACCCACAAACAAAGAATGGCCAACATTCAGCCCCTAGGGGGCACTAGAGGCCACGCTGAAATTCCCATTTTATGGTCAAAAATGTTCTAATTTGGTACATTGATACTACAGGTCAACAGGAACCCTCAAACCAAGAATGGCCAACATTCACCCCTAGGGGCGCTACAGGTAATTCCCAAAAGTCCCATTTTCTGGTCAAATATTTTCTAATTATGTACATTGATACTACAGGCCAACAGGAACCCACAAACCAAGAATGACCCACATTTGCCCATAGGAGGCGCTACAGGCCACGCCCCAAAAAATATTTTCAAAGTGATACCATTTCCACGCCATTTAACCAATTCTTTTGAATCTTGGTGTACATGCCTCATTTCTCATTGGGAACAAAAACGCCTCAAGGATCCATAAGGTATGATGGATTTTCCTGTAGACTGAAAATGTTTCGTTTAGGATTCAGACAGAAATACATGTTTTTGGATTCATCCATTGAGAGGGTTTAACCCCAACCCTCTACTGATCAATTTGAAATGATTTGCCATTTTGAGGAGGAATCCGCATTGCTGCTTGCAGCTATATTTATTATTATTATTATTATTATTATTATTATTATTATTATTATTATTACTTCTCCTTGAGCCCCAATAGCTCAAAAAGTCACTGGTCAAAAATTTTCTAAATTGGCACATTGATACTCCATGCCAACGGGTACCCCCAAACCAAGAATGGCCCACATTCGCCCATAGGTGGCGCTACAGGCCACGCCCAAAAAACAAAATTCAAAGTGATACAATTTCCACGCCATTTGTCCAAATCTTCTGAAATTTGGTGTACATGCCTCATTCCTCATGGGGAACAAAAAGCCTCAAGAACCCATAACTTCCGCCATGATGGATTTTCCCGTACGTTGAAAATTTGCGAAAACCTACAAAACTCTTCTTCTCCTGAACCGTAGCTCCAATTGACTTGAAATTTGGTACACATGTGTAGAATGGACATCCTTGAAAACGTTACTTAGGAAAAATGAATACGATACAAAATGGCTGAAAGGGGCGTGTTTATGTAAATGTCCAAATTTTAACAATATATACGTGTCAATAAATCAAATGTAATTTTGACTGATGGTTTTTCAAACCTAACATGCTTAAAGATGACATCACTCTGAAGTACTGTGCAAAGAATGGCCATGCCAAAATTCCCATTTTCTGGTCAAAAATGTTCTAATTTGGTAAATTAATAGTACAGGCCAACAGGAATCCACAAACCAAGAATGACCAACATACGCCACTAGGGGGCACTACAGGACAAGCCAAAATTCCCATTTTCTGGTCAAAAATGTTCTAATTCGGTACAAGAATAGTACAGGCCAACAGGAATCCACAAACCAAGAATGACCGACATTCGCCACTAGGGGGCACTACAGGACAAGCCAAAATTCCCATTTTCTGGTCAAAAATTTTCTAATTTGGTACTTTGATACTACAGGCCAACAGGAACCCACATACCAAGTGTGGCCCACATTCGCCCTTAGGGGCGCTACAGGCTACTCCAAAATTTCGTTTTCTGGTCAAAAACGTTCTAATTTGGTACATTGATACTGCAGGTCAACAGGAACCCTCAAACCAAGAATGGCCAACATTCACCCCTAGGGAGCACTACAGGCCATGCCGAAATTCCCATTTTCTGGTCAAAAATGTTCTAATTTGGTACATTAATAGTACAGGCCAAAAGGAATCCACAAACCAAGAATGACCGACATTCACCACTAGGTGGCGCTAGAGGCCAAGCCGAAATTCCCATTTTCTGGTCAAAAAGTTATAATTTGGTACATTGATACTACAGGCCAACAGGAACCCACAAACCAAGTATGGCCCACATTCGCCATTAGGGGCGCTACAGGCCACTCCCAAAATTTCGTTTTCTGGTCAAAAATTTTCTAATATGGTACATTGATACTACTGGCCAACAGGAACCCACAAACAAAGAATGGCCAACATTCAGCCCCTAGGGGGCACTAGAGGCCACGCCGAAATTCCCATTTTATGGTCAAAAATGTTCTAATTTGGTACATTGATACTACAGGTCAACAGGAACCCTCAAACCAAGAATGGCCAACATTCACCCCTAGGGGCGCTACAGGTAATTCCCAAAAGTCCCATTTTCTGGTCAAATATTTTCTAATTATGTACATTGATACTACAGGCCAACAGGAACCCACAAACCAAGAATGACCCACATTTGCCCATAGGAGGCGCTACAGGCCACGCCCCCAAAAATATTTTCAAAGTGATACCATTTCCACGCCATTTAACCAATTCTTTTGAATCTTGGTGTACATGCCTCATTTCTCATTGGGAACAAAAACGCCTCAAGGATCCATAAGGTATGATGGATTTTCCTGTAGACTGAAAATGTTTCGTTTAGGATTCAGACAGAAATACATGTTTTTGGATTCATCCATTGAGAGGGTTTAACCCCAACCCTCTACTGATCAATTTGAAATGATTTGCCATTTTGAGGAGGAATCCGCATTGCTGCTTGCAGCTATATTTATTATTATTATTATTATTATTATTATTATTATTATTCTTCTCCTTGAGCCCCAATAGCTCAAAAAGTCACTGGTCAAAAATTTTCTAAATTGGCACATTGATACTCCATGCCAACGGGTACCCCCAAACCAAGAATGGCCCACATTCGCCCATAGGTGGCGCTACAGGCCACGCCCAAAAAAACAAAATTCAAAGTGATACAATTTCCACGCCATTTGTCCAAATCTTCTGAAATTTGGTGTACATGCCTCATTCCTCATGGGGAACAAAAAAGCCTCAAGAACCCATAACTTCCGCCATGATGGATTTTCCCGTACGTTGAAAATTTGCGAAAACCTACAAAACTCTTCTTCTCCTGAACCGTAGCTCCAATTGACTTGAAATTTGGTACACATGTGTAGAATGGACATCCTTGAAAACGTTACTTAGGAAAAATGAATACGATACAAAATGGCTGAAAGGGGCGTGTTTATGTAAATGTCCAAATTTTAACAATATATACGTGTCAATAAATCAAATGTAATTTTGACTGATGGTTTTTCAAACCTAACATGCTTAAAGATGACATCACTCTGAAGTACTGTGCAAAGAATGGCCATGCCAAAATTCCCATTTTCTGGTCAAAAATGTTCTAATTTGGTAAATTAATAGTACAGGCCAACAGGAATCCACAAACCAAGAATGACCGACATACGCCACTAGGGGGCACTACAGGACAAGCCAAAATTCCCATTTTCTGGTCAAAAATGTTCTAATTCGGTACAAGAATAGTACAGGCCAACAGGAATCCACAAACCAAGAATGACCGACATTCGCCACTAGGGGGCACTACAGGACAAGCCAAAATTCCCATTTTCTGGTCAAAAATTTTCTAATTTGGTACTTTGATACTACAGGCCAACAGGAACCCACATACCAAGTGTGGCCCACATTCGCCCTTAGGGGGCGCTACAGGCTACTCCAAAATTTCGTTTTCTGGTCAAAAACGTTCTAATTTGGTACATTGATACTGCAGGTCAACAGGAACCCTCAAACCAAGAATGGCCAACATTCGCCCCTAGGGGGCACTACAGGCCATGCCGAAATTCCCATTTTCTGGTCAAAAATGTTCTAATTTGGTACATTAATAGTACAGGCCAAAAGGAATCCACAAACCAAGAATGACCGACATTCACCACTAGGTGGCGCTAGAGGCCAAGCCGAAATTCCCATTTTCTAGTCAAAAACGTTATAATTTGGTACATTGATACTACAGGCCAACAGGAACCCACAAACCAAGTATGGCCCACATTCGCCATTAGGGGGCGCTACACGCCACTCCCAAAATTTTGTTTTCTGGTCAAAAATTTTCTAATATGGTACATTGATACTACTGGCCAACAGGAACCCACAAACAAAGAATGGCCAACATTCGCCCCTAGGGGGCACTAGAGGCCACGCCAAAATTCCCATTTTATGGTCAAAAATGTTCTAATTTGGTACATTGATACTACAGGTCAACAGGAACCCTCAAACCAAGAATGGCCAACATTCACCCCTAGGGGGCGCTACAGGTAATTCCCAAAAGTCCCATTTTCTGGTCAAATATTTTCTAATTATGTACATTGATACTACAGGCCAACAGGAACCCACAAACCAAGAATGACCCACATTTGCCCATAGGAGGTGCTACAGGCCACGCCCCCAAAAAATATTTTCAAAGTGATACCATTTCCACGCCATCTAACCAATTCTTTTGAATCTTGGTGTACATGCCTCATTTCTCATTGGGAACAAAAACGCCTCAAGGATCCATAAGGTATGATGGATTTTCCTGTAGACTGAAAATGTTTCGTTTAGGATTCAGACAGAAATACATGTTTTTTGGATTCATCCATTGAGAGGGTTTAACCCCAACCCTCTACTGATCAATTTGAAATGATTTGCCATTTTGAGGAGGAATCCGCATTGCTGCTTGCAGCTATATTTATTATTATTATTCTCCTTGAGCCCAAATAGCTCAAAAAGTCACTGGTCAAAATTTTTCTAAATTGGCACATTGATACTCCATGCCAACGGGTACCCCAAACCAAGAATGGTCAACATTCGCCCATAGGTGGCGCTACAGGCCACGCCCAAAAAAAATATTTTCAAAGTGATACCATTTCCACGCCATTTGTCCAAATCTTCTGAAACTTGGTGTACATGCCTCATTTCTCATTAGGAACAAAAAAGCCTCAAGGACCCATAACTTCCGTCATGATGGATTTTCCCGTACAGTGAAAATTTGCGAAAACCTACAAAACTCTTCTTCTCCTGAACCGTAGCTCCAATTGACTTGAAATTTGGTACACATGTGTAGAATTGAAGTCTTTGAAAACGTTACATAGGAAAAATGAATACGATACAAAATGGCTGAAAGGGGCGTGTTTATGTAAATGTCCAAATTTTAACAATATATACGTGTCAGTAAATCAAATGTAATTTTGACTAATGGTTTTTCAAACCTAACATGCTTCAAGATGACATCACTCTGAAGTACTGCGCAAAGAATGGCCAACATTCGCCCCTAGGGGGCGCTACAGGCCGTGCCGAAATTCCCATTTTCTGGTCTAAAATGTTCTAATTTGGTACAATGGTACTACAGGCCAACAGGAACCCACAAACTAAGAATGGCCGACATTCGCCACTAGGGGGCGCTAAAGGCCACGCCAAAATTCCCGTTTTCTGGTCAAAAATTTTCTAATTTGGTACATTGATACTACAGGCCAACAGGAACCCACAAACCAAGAATGGCCAACATTCATCCCTAGGGGGTGCTACAGGCCATGCCGAAATTCCCATTTTCTGGTCAAAAATGTTCTAATTTGGTACATTGATACTACATGCCAACAGGAACCCACAAACCAAGAATGGCCAACATTCAGCCATTAGGGGCGCTACAGGTAATTCCCAAAAGTTCAATTTTCTGGTCAAATTTTTTTTATTTGGTACATTGATTCAACAGGCCGACAGGAACCCACAAACCAAGAATGGCCCTCATTCGCCTCTAGGGAGCGCTACAGGCCACTCCAAAATTCCCATTTTCTGGTCAAATATTTTCTAATTTTGTAAATTGATACTACAGGCCAACAGGAACCCACAAACCAAGAATGGCCCACATTCGACCATAGTGATTCCATTTCCACGCCATTTTTCCAATTCTTCTGAAACTTGGTGTACATGCCTCATTTCTCATTGGGAACAAAAAAGCCTCAAGGATCCATAAGGTCCGGTATGGATTTTCCTGTACATTGAAAATGTTTCGTATAGGATTCAGACAAAGACATGTTTTTTTGAATTCCTTAATTGGGAGGGTTTATCCCCAACCATCTACTGATCAATTTTAAATGATTTGCCATTTTGAGGAGGAATCCGCATTGCTGCTTGCAGCTATATTTTTGGAATTGTGTTTATTGCCAATTTTGGATTGGCTTTTCAAATTAAGGAATTTATCCCCAAACTTCTTGATTTGCCAGATTGTTTTTGGTGATTCCTTGAAATTAGTAAAAAGGGGGGTGAATGTGATTCATCTCCAAATACACCATCCAAAGCACCCCCTCCGAGGAAACACGCACGAGATGATAAAATGGATGACTTAACATTAAATCAGGTACAACAAAGTATCACCAAATTATCAGACAGTCATCTGATGAAAGACGAAATGGAAGTGGTGCATTCTGAAATATTCGAAGCACAACGAAGTTCTAAAACACAAAAACGAAGTGAAGCGGGTTTCTGAAATGGAGGACAGAATAAACGATGAAGATCGGTACTGTCGTAGATGGAATCTTTGTTTGGAGGGGCTGAACGAGTTCACCGAGGACAACGTTAAGACTGGGGTGATGGACATCTGCAAATCCGTGGTTGCCGAGGAAGAACGTAACTTTGTAGCAAGCAATGTAGATATTGCACATCGCATTGGAAGACCCAGCACAGACAACAGCAAGGGAAAGAAACCAAGGCCAGTGATAATAAGATTTGCCTCCAGAACAGCGCAGGACCTCTCATGGAAAGGAGCCATGGGAAACGCCTTCCTCAAGAAAAACAAGATACTTCAAAGAAGATGTCCCGACGAAAGATAGAGCTATATGGGGTATGCTATGGCCTGTGATTGAAATGGAAGGAAAGAGAGCCTTCTTTGTTGGAATCAAGGCAATCATAGATGGTAAAGAAATGAAAATTTAAACCACTGCTCCATTTGACAAGGGTTCTGAGTTTTGGCTCAAATTAGAATAGTATGGATACGTAAAGTCTGTTTGCTGTTGGCTAATTACCATAAATTAGCTACAGAAACTGTTACATTTGTTCTTTTGTTGTCGCCACTGATAGTAAGACCTTATTATGTGAGGTCACATAATTGCTTTTATAAAGCACTTTGTTACTTAATTTCAGGATAACTGGGGTCTCAGGACCAGTGATGTATTTGTGATTGATCTCTGAGAATTTTGGAGTAAGATTACACTTTATACACTGTGAACAATGAAAGAAAAGGTTGTATTAAGTTCATGTCAATCAAAATATTTCTGTCCATGCCAGGGGTATACGAGATATGTTAAAAAGAAACTTCATTCCTGTTTTGCAAAGGAAAAGAAGCATTTCTGTGTGTTTTTCTGGAAGAGTCAGTGGGGTTGTGACATCTGGTTTTCTTTTGGAACTTCAAATAGATCAGCAGGGGTAGCTATTTTAAGGGGTAAGTTTTCTGAACAGATATTAAGTCACAAAACAGATGATCAAGGTCAGTGGATTATTCTTCTGATTGATATAAAACAGATTCAATTCATCCTTATAGTAAACATATATGCCACCAACAATAAAAGAACCAATGGGTTCATTTTTTCAGACTATATTAACCAACTACATTCAGATTTTCCCTCTGCAGAAGTAATTTGGTGTGGGGACTTCAACACAGTGTTTGATGAAAAATGGGATAAATGGCCCCCTAAATTGAATTGTAGTGGAAATGAACTAATTTATGTTTAAGGTTGAACATGTTAGACATTTGGAGATATACGAATCTGCAACTATTGGCGTATACATGGAGTAATCTTGACAACTTCTTGCATCATGTATTGATTTCTGGGTTATTTCAGACGAAAGATAAAGTTGAATTTGTTACCATAGAACCATCAATTTTAACTGATCACAAAGGCAAGATTTATATTTCAAGTAGTCAATCAAGTAGAGTTTATGAAGAGAAATCTAGAGGTGCCTTTGTTAGATCAAGATAAAAATGGATGGAAGCAGGTGAAAAAAAAAACTTTTTGTTTAGAAAAAGAAATCGTCACAAAGCCTCTGTAACAAATTGTGTTCCTAATGAGAATACTAAAGATTTATCTAAATTTGTAACTCTTTTAGCAACTTGTATAGCTGTGCTAGCCAATCCCCAAATAAAGATAACTTTCTAAAGAATTTATTAGACAATATTAATCAAATTAACATTGATTTCAGAAATTCATGTGATAAAGTTTAAGCATTCAAGATGTCATTGATTGTATAAACCATCTTAAATACAATAAGTCTCCCGGACATGATGGGTGGACAGGGGAGATTTATAAAACCTTATAAAATCTTATAAAGAATCGATTGATTTGGGAGAACTTCCTGCCTCACTGAAACAAAGAAGTAATGTTAAAGAAGTCACTTATACTGACACTAACAAAGATAAGTTATACTTAGAAATTGGAGACCAATCAGTTTGTTAAACAATGACACCAAAATGTATTCTCAATATGAATTTTTCATTAAACACATTTCACTCTTTTGTGAAAACGTCTGGAAAGAAATAAAACTCGGTTCCCTGAGATGAAGGACGCGAGACATTGTGTATAATTCATATGGGGAGTGTCCTTTTACACAACCTAGTTGAAACCTCTCTACAATAACGTCAATATTCTAATATTGGCTATGATGTTTGAGCCCTGGGCTTTTAGGTTCGAAGCTGTCCAAATTAAAAGCATGCTTGGCAGCCTATGAGCACAACTTCTTACCACAACAGTATTTTGTATGGAAATAAGGATATCAATCAGACAGGGTCACATGGTCAAACACTGTAAGTCAGTTGCTTAATGAACAAGGCCTGCTTTTAACATATTCAGAATTCCTCAAAAGTTTAGGATTCCTGTAAAACCAGAAGAGTATGCCGTTATCTTTGATGCAATCCCAAGTAAAGTTGTTGCATTATTACAAAATTCAGGATATTCTACTGTTGATGTAGAGCAACTTGCCATTACATGTAATAAAATCTTTATTGGTGATATTAATGTTGTAAAAGACAAACTAAGTAATAAATATATTAGAAGACCAAAACATTGAAGTTTGGCACATAATTTCTCTTCAATACGTTTCTAAGTATGAAAACATTAATTGAAAGAAAAAAAACCTGGGGAATACACAATAAGTTTTTTTTTTATAACTAATACAATTAGAGAGATTTCCTTTCAAATATTACACATAATTTGCCCAGTTAAGCAGTTGTCTGAGCGTTTTAATTTGAATATCGAAAACTCATGTATTTTTTGTAATGTTGCAAAAGAATCTGTAACAATCTCTTTTTTCAGTGTGTATACTCAAGCATATTTTGGACTGACGTCTCTAACTTTGATTCTAGAATATTTTGAACTGATACAAATTGAACTGATTGAACTGAAGATACCATTTATTCTAAAAGTACAATTTATTTTCTTATACAGCTTATTATCTTACTTAGCAAGACAAATTAGCAAGACAAATTTTTAACAATTTATATATTTAAGCAATATGGTACTGCTTTGGATAGTATTAAAAATGTAAAAAACCTGAGGCACTTCTCTAACTTATGTTAATTTGAATTTTGTAATTTTACCCTTGGCATATATATATATATATATATATATATATATATATATATATATATATATATATATATATATATATATATATATATATATATATATATATATATATCTATATATTGTTATTATTGTATTCACACTTGTTGTAAGTTGTATAGCTATGTCTGCACGAATTTTGTATAATTATGTATAAACTATTAATAATAAAATAAAACATTAAAAATGTATTATTAAAACTAAATTTAAATAAATATAACCGACATGCATTGCTTCAATTCCAGTTCGAACACGCCTAATAATTATCCTGTTTTACCAGTTTGTGTATTTTCAATTTAATGTCAGTTACGTTTCTCTGTCTCGTTTTGAGTACTACAGACGAAACAACACACAGACGACGCTATCACATGAAACCTGTTACTTTTCTCAGCGCTGCTTAGTATAGCCCAATCACTGTCATTTCAGATTACTGGATTTTTATTTCAAACCGTAATTTTTACTGATTTAACTAATCCGTTCGATTTTTAATCATTCATTGAATTATGTAATTTAAAAAAATGTCTGAAATCACATATAAAAATGTCCTGATTCGGCTCTCTGGGCCAACGAGCGGCCCCTGCAGGACGATCCCACCTCAGTCATCGAGTTCCAGCAGCGTTTGCCTGTGAATCACATGATTTATCGTTGACGTCACGGAGCGAAGGGCCTGATCTCAGAGAGTCTTCCGGAGTGAATCAGTTTTTAACAGAGGAATTAAAGCTCAGAGCAGTGATTGTAACGGTGCATTGTGTTCATAAGCGAATCTCTATGGCTGATGTGATCGGCTAGAGGCTCGGATCAGGCTTTGTGTTTGTGTCAGAGAGAGTTTGAGCATGGCGGCTGCTGGAGGGAAGACGTACTCGTTCAAGGTGGTGTTGCTGGGGGAGGGATGCGTCGGCAAAACATCGCTGGTGCTGCGATACTGCGAGAACAAATTCAACGACAAGCACATCACTACTCTACAGGTCAGACAGACACATCGAGTGTTTACATGTGTCACTTATTATACTGCCCTATCTATATAATGTGTAAATAAATGGGTTTAAGAACTTTGTGCCTTTAGCTAAGGATATTAACGATGTGTTATGTTTAGCTCTTATTTTATAAATTCATTATGTACTATTCACCATTGCAATAGATTATGGGCATATTTATTTACAATGATATATAGTGCAAATATATACAGTAATCAGAGTGTATATAGGCATATTGTGCATGTAATATAGAGACTGGGGCTAGTTGTCACACTTTTTAGTGTATATTTGTCTTGGTGGGGTTATTTTTGAAAGTTAATTACTGCATAGAAACACGCCTGAAGTCTTAACTACAAAAAATATTGAACACTTCCTACTTCTTTTGCCCAGGACGAAAGAAACAGTTCATTAAACACATGCCACTCTTTTGTGAAAACATCGGGAAAGAAATGAAACTCTGTTTCCTGAGACGAAGGACACAAGACATTGCGTTTAATTCATATGGGGAGTGTCCTACATAACCTAGTTGAAATCTCTCTACAATATCGTCAATATTCTACTATTGGCTATCCACAATAAAAGCAGGCACGCGAACACCATTTCTCAGAATTTTCCAAAGAGCGCATCACTCGCACCTCAAAGAACTCTAAAGGTTTGTAGTGCTGCTAGCATTCGCAATGTGTCGTTCCCTTTGTCTCAGGGCACCGAAGTTACGAACGTCATCGATACATTCCCTTACAACTCCGTACACTTGACGTTGTGTTCTGCTAACACATATGGGAGACAGAATCCCATCATGCCGCACTACACGACATAACCTACCCAGAGAGGAAACAAGGCGCTGCAGTCTCACGGGACGACGGCCGCAAGTGAATGACCCTCATGGACAGCCAGGAGGGGAACACTCAGGATATATATATGAACCCAGTCAGGAAGGAAGTTTTTTATAATGAAAGTGCTTGTGACGTTGTTAAATTACAATGGCCTGAATGCAGGTGGTTGTGTAAAATGATGGGGAGCCCATATTTAAAGGGAGGAGCATAGGTATATGTTTTGCAAGTGAAATAGTAAGCGCTCTAAACAGAGAAGACTTGTAAAGATAGAGACGTTATGTCTATGTTGTAAAACCTTGCGAATGTGTTTTGAGAAGTCCATCCTGCTGCAACACATATGTCTTGTTAAACCATTTGTCCATGCCCAAGAGGTGGTCAAGCATCTAGTTGAACGTGCTTTAACACCAATTGGGCAAATCTTAACCTGTGACTCGTAAACCAGAGCAGTCAACAATCCAGTGAGAAAGTCTTGGCTTGGATCAAGTCCCTTTATTGTCACTCAACCATATAAACTAGTGCAACATGATACTATCAAAGGATTATGGGTAATTTAACAGCTATGTAACAATAGGTTTGCTTCTAATTCTCATTAATTGTGACATTAATGATTATGATTTTTGGTTCTCTTGATGTGTTTTTAATTTGATTCATTTTTTCATTTTAAGAGTTGTGCTGTTGTGCTTGTGAAATTATACCAATTTATAATTTTTCTATCATAATATTCATGTGTTTTTCCTTGTAGGCATCATTCCTTACAAAGAAGCTCAATATCACAGGGAAGAGAGTAAATTTGGCTATATGGGTGAGTCACACATTGTTGTCTCTTTGTTGTAATGTTTGAAAAGGTAATTCTTCAATTAAAGATACATAAAAGTCTGTATTTTGGAAAGCAGACACGATGAACAGCTTGGCAAGTTTTCTTTTAGTTCATGTAGTGCTGGTGAGATGGTCGAGAGTTCACAACCTAAACACAATAACCCAAACTGAACATTTATTTTCTTCATTTAGCTTCTGAAAATAATATTTCTAATAGTTTTATTGTTTTTAAACATTGTTTAAAATCTATTGGCACATCGGATGTTTTGATGAAATGATGGATCCTATGATTGAGAAAAAACTTAAATCACACTTTGAGCCATTTCTGAGCAAATACATAAATATTGAGAAATGTCAAAAGGCTTAAAAATATTAAGAGATTTTTTTTATAAAGCCTGATGCATTATTGTACTTCACTTTTCAGATACTGTTACAGTTATACCTAGGGCTGCAACTAGCATTTTTTGTTAATCAATAAATCTAACAATTATTAGAATGATTATTGCAACGATTAATCATTAGCTCTTAACCGATTATTCTGCTTGTGCCCGACTTAAAAGGTTGGATTAAATATGCTTACTAACAATAAAGAGGACAAAATCATCTTTTAAAAATACCTCTACATGACATTCACTGAATTAAGGGAAAAAATACTTGTATTAAGTTTAATTTATTATTATATTAACTAGGGCTGTCAATCGATTACTATTTTTAATCGAATTAATTACATGGTGTTCCGATTAATTAATTGCATTTACAAATATTTGCTGAGAAAGCCCCTCATATAACAATAACTCAATATATAATGATTATACATATTTATATCAATATATAATTATACAAAGTTATTTTTAAATATTTAACAATTATATATATATATATATATATATATATTCACAAGTGAATTTGTCAATCAGTTGGAGATTTATTATGTGGGCTTGTTTAATGTACACCTGCATAAGACATTTCTTTTATTTATTTTGTATTAATGCTTACAAAACTTTTACATCTAGAGTCAAGAGGTATATTAAAACAAACAACAACAAAAAGGAAAATAAATGAATAAACAGTTTAATAAAAATATCAAATCGTTTACATATTTCAATACACTTTACAGCTTTCTTGTTACTCAAATTGGAAATTGTTCTTGGGTCTTGCTGAACATCTGAATAAAAAATGAAAACTAATGGTTTATAACCACCGTACTTACAGTTATGAATACTAAACTTTGCCAACAAAAGCTGAACATTAATCAAATAATATTCCTTATGAAGAGACATGTCATAGCTAAAAAAAAACATTTTCAAAACAAAGTTGAAAGCAGGGAATGATATGATCTCTAACAATCTTGCAGAAATCAGACCAAAAACAAGTCGAGCAGGGACAACTCCAGAATAAATAAAAAATGTTTCCTCCTGCAGACCACAAAATGTCCAGAATATATCTACATCACAATTACATCTCTCTACAAGAAAATAATTATTGTGGTAGTAAAGTTTGAAGGAAATTTCTTTGATTTTATTTGTGATTAAATATTTATGGGGTAATTTCCAAATTTCAGACATGCTTGTGTAGTGCCTCGGGTGCGTTGCATCATAAACATAACATATTTAGGTCACTGTTTCAAGTTAAATATAGTTTAATACTCAATCTTTAAACACATCTTGAGATCCCTTAGTTCGGTTTTGCGCTCCATCAAGTGTTTTGAACGCAAGAACTTAACGCATGTTTGTGTGTTTCTGCCTACAAAGTGTTTCTTCACTGTATAAACTGTGCATTTTCATACAGCATAATTTCACTTACTGCCCTCTGGAGTAAACAGGTGGTACTACAAGCTTGCATTTCTCGTATTTTATTATGGTCCAGGGGGGCATTGCGATTGCGTTATTTTTTGTAAAATTAATCGCACTGAATTAACGTATTAAATCGACAGCCCTAATATTAACACAAATTTTTGTCTTGTTTTCCATTTAAAATGGTAAAAAAACCTTTAATTTACTTGAGAAGCAACATATTTAGACTTGCTTTACGAGGATGTATCTTAAATATAAGTGTTACATTTCTTACTCTCTTACACTTCTGTTCACTTCAATCCATCTTTAACTCACAAAAATTATTTCTCTCTTATTAATAATGCTGCGTACTGACAATGTTCTTCATGATAATAAACACACAGTGACTCATATATTATGATTCAATAAGTCACGAGTCATCACGTTATAATCGAGCTGCATTAAGCGTGTGCGCTCGAGGGATGAGCATCCCGTGACAGAGTGTGCATCAGCCGGTGCAGTTACAATCTCTCCCCCTTAGATCAAGACATTCACACAACTCATAAAGAGGCACTGACCGCACAGAAAAATGAACATTTCAGAGTTTGTTGTTAATTACATGATCTGCGTCCGTATTATTTGAACTTTAATAAAGATGTAACGCATTAAATTTAACCGCATTAAAGATGGAACGTATTAAATATAACCGCATTAAAGATGAAACCTTTTTTTTTTTTTTTTACATATATTTATGTCATTCTACCCCAGATTTGTTTGCAAAGATTTAAAGTAGTCAATTTTGTAGTATATAAAAAAAAAACTAGTAATCAATTAATTGTTAATTAGAATGGCATTTAAATGTGACATGTAAGTGAAATTGCTGTCTTTTTCTCTCGTCCAACACCTTGAAGACACATTTCCACAGCACTCCAGTGGACTCAATTGTAACTGCAATATTTGATGAGAGATTCAGAGGAAAAGTGGTGGCTCAGCGGTTAAGGCTCTGGTTACTGACCGTAAGGTTGGGGTTCAAGCCCCAGTACTGCCAAGATACCACTGTTGGGCCCTTGAGCAAGGCCCTTGACCCCATCTTCTCCAGGGGCGCTGTTTCATGGCTGACCCTGTGCTCTGGCCCCAGCTTAGTTGGGATATGTGAAAACAACTGCATTTCATTGGCTCTGAACCTGTACTCTGCACAATGACAATAAAGTTGAATAAAGTGTTTTTTCTTTTTCTTTTTACTCTTGACTAGCTAGTGCAGAACAAGTACTCGATTAGTCGATTAATTGTGCACATCCCTACTTTAAATGGAATCATATTTTATTATTCCAAATTCAATATGAATAAATTACTTAAAGTGTAGGTGTATTTAGCTTGCTTATTAAAAGTGATATGAACGAAACGGACAATTAAATTGTTAATCGGAAACCTTTTTTGACAGTTAATTGTTACTGTTACATACATTCACATATTCAATCATTTCATAATCACTGTGAAATTCAAATTGTTGTACAGTCAGCATGCTTGCATTTACATCCATTTATATTCACACGCTTTCTGTTTGTGACAGGACACAGCTGGTCAGGAGCGTTTCCATGCTCTTGGGCCCATCTACTACAGAGACTCAAACGGAGCCATTTTGGTGTATGACGTCACAGATGAGGACTCATTTCAGAAGGTGAACTTTATCACTTATATATACCATAAAAGACTGCAGTCAAATAATAAAATCTATGATAGCCATGCAAGAGCTTGTAGATGAGCCATCAAGTCTTCTTGAAATCACAAATAGTCAGACGCAATGAGTTTAAATTTAACAATGAAATAATCAAGTTTTATACTGTGTAAAAACAACATTAATTCTTGGATTGTAGATTAAGAAGGTAAATGTAAGTTTTAATTGGAGAGTTGATGATTAATGTGTCCATTTTTTTTTATTCTCTATTCAAAACAAAGATTTTTGGCTAAAATTGACATTACTGGATAAGGGAAAGTGAAAATTGTTAGTCCTTCTAAACTATTTTTAATAATCTTTTTTCCTGTATGTTTGTCTAAAACAAGCCCACACACAATGTAATCAAATGCATAGATCATTAGATATATCTGGCGTTGTCCAGAGTCATAGGAACGCTAAACATATCGCATTAGGATTCAGATCGCTGCAAACCGAGGTGGAAGTCATCAAAATATGGGTAGAGAGCATCTTTCACTCAAATTACATAAGGCCACCAGGAGATTATGCCAAGTACAGTTGAAGTTAGAAGTTTGCATACACTTAGGTTGAAGTCATTAAAACTAGCCAACTATAGTTTTGGCAAGTCGTTTAGGACATCTACTTTATGCATGGCACGAGTAATTTTTCCAAGAGTTGTTTACAGACAGATTGTTTCACTTTTAATTGACTATATCACAATTCCAGTGGGTCAGAAGTTTACATACACTAAATTAACTGTGCCTTTAAGCAGCTTGGAAAATTCCAGAAAATTATGTCAAGCGTTAGGCAATTAGCCAATTAGCTTCTGATAGGAAGTGTAATGAATTGGAGGTGTACCTGTGGATTTATTTTAAGGCCTACCTTCAAACTTAGTGCTTCTTTGCTTGACATCATAGGAAAACCAAAAGAAATCGGCCAAGACCTCAGAAAAAAAATTTGGACCTCCACAAATCTGGTTCATACTTGGGAGCAATTTTCAAATGCCTGAAGGGACCACGTTCATCTGTACAAACAATAGTACAGAGTATAATCACCATGGGACCATGCAGCCACTTTACATCTCAGGGAGGAGACAAATTCTGTCTTCTAGAGATGAACGGAGTTTGGTGCAAAAAGTGCAAATCAATCCCAGAACAACAGCAAAGGACCTTGTGAAGATGCTGGAGGAAACAGGTAGACGTGTATCTATATCCACAGTAAAACGAGTCCTATATCGGCATAACCTGAAAGGCTGCTCAGCAAGGAAGAAGCCACTGCTCCAAAAACACCATAAAAAAGACTACAGTTTGCAAGTGCACATGGGGACAAAGAGCTTACTTTTTGGAGAAATGTCCTCTGGTCTGATGAAACAAAATGGCCATAATGATCATAGTTATGTTTGGAGGAAAAAGGGGGAGGCTTACAAGCTGAAGAACACCATCCCAACCATGAAGCATGGGGGTGCAGCATCATGTTGTGGGGGGTGCTTTGCTGCAGGAGGGACTGGTGCACTTCACAAAGTAGATGGCGTCATTAGGAAGGAACATTATGTGGCTATATTGAAGCAACATCTCAAGACATCATCCAGGAAGTTAAAGCTCTGTCACAAATGGGTCTTCCAAATGGCCAAAAGCATACCTCCAAAGTTGTGTTAAAATGGTTTAAGGACAACAAAGTCAAGGTATTGGAGTTTCCATCACAAAGTCCTGACCTCAATCTGATGGAACATTTGTGGGCAGAACTGAAGAAGGGTGTGCAAACAAGAAGGCCTACAAACCGGACTCAGTTACACCAGTTCTGTCTGGAGGAATGGGGCAAAATTCCAGCAACTTATTATGAGAAGCTTGTGGAAGGCCCAAAACATTTGACCAAAGTTAAACAATTTAAAGGCAATGCTACCAAATACTAACAAAGTGAATGTAAACTTCTGACCCACTGGGAATGTGATGAAAGAAATAATAATAATAATTTTCTCTACTATTATTCTGACATTTCACATTCTTAAAATAAAGTAGTGATCCTAACTGACCTAAAACAGGGAATGATTTCTACCATTAAACATCAGGAATTGTGAATATTGTATTTGGATGTATTTGGCTAAGGTGTATGTAAACCTCTGACTTCAACTGTACATGACAGCCTCAGTGATGACTCAAATGACAAAGAATGGAACTGAACTCATGTCTGTATACTTTGTAGAGAGAAGATACCTTTTAGTTATTATGTTATTACTTATCTTTTACCAATATTATGTTTTATTTGTTTGGAGAGCCTTTGGGACACATTGAGATGTTTTTGGACACTAGTGTAATTTAGATTTGTAATGCTTTAACATTTGATTGCTTTGTCATAGCAACACAAAATTTTACTCAGTTGTAGATGACATTGGGAACAAACCAATAGCAGTTTTTGTAAAAACCTTATTTATACCCCGAGATACAATGTATTCAGACACTTTGATATTTTTCTTCACATTTTGTTATGTTGCAGCTTTATGCTAAAATGCTTTAAATTCTTTTTTTTTTTTTACATCAATCAACACTCCATATCCCATAATGTCAAAGCAAAAAACAGATTTTTGATAACTTAAAAAATTTATTAAAAAGAAAATCCTGAAATATCACATTGACCTATGTATTCAGATCCTCAGTACTTAGTTGGCAGTGATTACAACCTAAAGTTTTTTTGGGTATGATGCGACAAGCTTTGCACACCTGGATTTGGGGATTTTCTGCCATTCTTCTCTGCAGGTCCTCTCAAGCTCTGTCAGGTTGGATGGAGACCGTCGGTGGACAGACATTTTCTGGTCTCTCCAGAGATGTTTGATTGGGTTCAAGTCCGGCTCTGGCTGGGCCACTCAAGGACATTCACAGAGTTGTCCCTGAGCCACTTGTGTTGTCTTGGCTGTGTACTTGGGGTCATTGTCCTATTGGAAGGTGAACCTTCAGCCCAGTCTGAGGTCCTGAGTGCTCTGGACCAGGTTTTCATTAAGGATATCTCTGTATTTTGCTGCATTCAGCTTTCCTTCAAACCTGACCAGTCCCCAAGTCCTTGCCGCTGAAAAACACCCCCACAGCATGATGCTGCCCCCACCATGCTTTACCGTTGGGATAGGAGTGCAAAGGTGATGAGCGGTGCCTGGTTTACTCCAGACATGACACTTGGAAATGAGGCCAAACAGTTCAATCTATGTTTCATCAGACCAAATAATCTTGTTTCTCACAGTCTGAGAGTCCTTTAGGTTAATTTTTATGTGTCTTGCACTGAGGAGGGGATTCTGTCTGGCCACTCTGCCATAAAACCCTGATCGGTAGGGTGTTTTAGTAATGACTGTTTTCTGCAAGTTACTCCCATCTCCACACATGATCAGTTTCTTGGTCACCTCTCTAACCAAGGCCCTTCTCCCCAAATTTGCTGCTCAATGTGGCCAGCTCTAGGAAGAGTCCTGGTTGTTCCAAACTTCTTTCATTTAAGGATTATGGAGATCACTGTGCTATTGGGAAATTCAGTGCAGCTAAAACCATATTTGTAGCCTTCCCCAGATCTTTTCCTCGACACAATCCTGTCTCTGAGCTCTGCAGGCAGTTCATTTGACCCCATGGGTTGGTTTTTGCTCTGATATGCAATTTCAGCTGTGAGACTGTAAGCCAGGAAAAAAGGCAAAAGGCACACTCATAGAATAGAATAAATTGCCCTTCGAAGGTCTCTGCATTGTTCTGTTTCTTTACAAATTCATTCCGTTATTAATTTTATCTGACTAATTTAGATTTAAGCTCTAATTACTTTCTGAACATTCTTTTAATATAATCTTTTTAAGTTATTGATTACTCTGAATCATCCTAATTTTCATTATCCTTTCATTCGGGTCCCGATTGTCACTTGGAGTCATAGCCGGCCGATTAATTACATAGATCTCACGAACACAAACTCGCCAGTGTGTTAATGGTCAGCGGTTGCAGGGTTTACTAATATCATCTGATTCAGCCGCTTACTGCTTGCTCATAACCAGATGATTTTATTTAGTCACATTTCATACAACTTGCTAAGACAGTGTTAAGCAGTGACTGGTAGTCTTTCGTGGTTATTTCCTATTCATAAGCTCCAGTAATGTTTATTATCCTAAATTACTTACTAATTATTTATTCTAAAATTACACAAATCAATGTGTGGGATTGTCTGACTACAGAGAACCCCGATTCCTCGATTCTGTTGTTATTTCAGATGTGTATGTTTGATGTTATCCAGGTTAGGTGTTAGGTATTTTAGGTGTTTTGATGTTTACAAAGAATGCATCTACTCTGCACTCTCTGTGAGAGACCTGGGAGGGGTCATGTATTTTACGAAGTTCTTAAAACTTACTTGTGATTTGACTTTGCTGAAAGGGAATGAGACCGTTTTATCAGTCGCACTGAGACCTCTTGACTGATACCAAACACGTATGATCAAAAAAACCTTTTACATTACAGAACAGGATAAGTCATTACTTGAAGCGAGGTATGTAAGAGAGGGACAGATGTGGGTGAGAACCGCATTTTATGGTCCTTGCTCAGTAGGGTGTGTGATGTTCTTCTGTGTGAGAGTGTTATGACTTGGTTCTCACAGAGTTGCATAGTCATCTCAGTGCTAGCAGCCTTATAAGACCTTATATAGACCGGTGTGTGCCTTCCCTAATCATGTCCAATCAGTTGAATTTGCCACAGGTGGACTCTAGTCAAAGTGTAGAAACATCTCAAAGATGATCCAGAAAAATGGGATGCACCAGAGTTCAATTTCAAATGTCATAGCAAAGGGTCTGAATACTTATGTTAAAGTGATATTTCAGTTTTTTGCTTTGTCATTGTGGGGTATGGATTCTAGATAATAAATCATTTCAAGCATTTCTGCATAAGGCTGCAACATAAAATGTGAAAAAAAAAATCTGAATACACTGTATATAATGTAAAATCAGGAAAAGTAAACGTTTGTCTCAGGTTTCAGAATTGATCAGTCTGTATCATTAAAACATGTGAAAGGTTTGATCTGACCCTGCTTGTTTTTTTGTTAAATGCCTTTCATTTTGGGTATGCCACTGAAACAAGTAATCTTTACAAACACTCTCATAGCTTAAAGGATTAATAATATCAGGTCATAAAAGCTGTTTTAAATTGAGTATATTCTGCCACAGCGCAGGACCTGTCAACTTTCCAAAAGTATTTTATGTCAGCTACCCAATTATTTATGCTTGCGGTAAACATTTATATTTATGTTTTTCATTTCACAGGTGAAAATCTGGGTAAAAGAATTAAGGAAAATGTTGGGGAATGAAATATGTTTATGTATAGTAGGTGAGTCATTCTGTTTATTATGCTTAATGCTTTATCCTCAACATTATGACTTCATCAATACTACTTCATTTATTGAGCAACTGTACGCATTTATATTACCTTTTTTCTTCTTTTTTTTTTGTCTTATAAGGCAATAAAATTGACCTGGAAAAAGACAGACATGTTTCAGTTGAAGAGGCAGAAGGGTATGTATATCTGTCATGTCTTTACACACGATTCAATTGGACGAAAAACCTGGTTTGTGATATTCCCAGAATGTTACTTTGATTTTATACTACTTTATATACATTTATATGTTCAAATGTCCAACTATAGTGTTCCACTGCCACATGAATCACAACTTTATCACACTGTTTCACTGTGACTGTATGACGATCATGTGTTGCACTAAAAGACTGATCACATGACCGCAAGAGTCTACATGGAATATAGAGTATGTGGAAGGAATGCAGCAGTTTTATTAATGTGGAAACATTTTTTGTCATGACATGGACTGGATGTGTTTTGTGAATGTTGGTGTAAGGGATTTGTTTTTATTTCTTTTCTTTCTAAATGAAATGCTTTTGTCTTTTCAGATATGCAGAGTCAGTGGGTGCAAAACACTATCACACATCAGCCAAATTAAACAAAGGAATAGAGGAGTTGTTTCTGGACTTGTGTAAACGTGAGTGTCAGTCACATGCACTGCACCATTTGGTCATTAAATCAGATTGGGATTATTTGGACAAATATTGCAATTGCAGTTTCAATTGCGATAAGCAAAAAAATGTATCATCATGTTGCTGCTATTTAGATATTAAAGCTAAAAAACCAAAAAAAAAGTCGTAAGTTTCAAACTACAAACTAGCAAGTGATGCCTTTTGTCTTCAAATTTATCCATGTTTTACCCATTGTATGTTGTATAATTTTAGTATGATAATAAATGATCATTAATAATAATTAAGGGATGCACCAATATGACATTTTTGGATGATACTGATTTCAACCAAACACTATAGTTTGATACTCATATTTTGCCTCTCACCTGCCTTAGTTTGTGATCTAATCACTGTTTTGCTTAGGAATTATGTTTTAAAATGTACAGAGATGTACCAAAGCTATTTTATTGTTCAAGCTATAAATCTTTTCTGTTAAACTTGGATTTAATCTTAGAGGACAGGGTGGGAAATTGTTTTCTGAAGTGCTTTTACTACAGTCACCATATTTTAACCTTTGATATTTGTAGTAAAACCATAATAATAATAATACAGGAAAACTAAAATGATGGTAATAAAAAGTTATAATCTTTTTGTTAGTAATGTGGTTTTACTACAAATACCATAAAACCTTAGTAACCGCAAGATTAACCATGGCTAATCCATAGTTAAGCTATGGTTACTATATGTGTACTGTATATTGGATTAAAACCATGGTTTCAACCAAACAACATGGTTACTTTTCATAGTTACTACAATATTATTTCTGCCAAAAAAAATTAAAAACATGGTTAACCAACAACAGACATGGTTGTTACAATATTACTGTAGGAAAATCATGAAAAAAAACAATTACTATAATGGAACCGTCGTGGTTACATATAGTAAAGCTATGGTTTTACCACAGTTACCGTAATTAAACTATGGTATTTGTATAGTAAAACCATAATAATCACAAAATTATGATTTTTATTACCATAGTTTTAGTTTTCCTGTTTTATCATTATGGTTTCACAACAAATATCATGGTTAAAATATGGTTTCTGTTGTAAAACCATTGTAAATATTTTGTGACTATTGCGACTTATTAAACTATTGTGAGGGAATACAAAACCAGGGCTTCCACGCATCCTGGAAAACCAGGAATTTTGCAATGCAGTTCCCTATCTGTCACTAACTCAACGTTTTGTCGATGTAATGCCACTAGGTGTCGAACTTGGAAGCCCCAATCACCTCTGATTTTTGAGAAAAGTCCAATGAAAATTGGCAAGTGGAATTTGCATGCCACTCCCCCGGACATATGGGTATAAAAGGAGATGGCTTGCATCCACTCATTCAGATTTGTTTTTCGGAGCCGATCAGTGTAGTCTAAATCCACTGGCGTTCCATTCACCTCTAAGAGTTTTTGAAACTGTTGGATATACAGCGCATTTACAGCAGGTTCTCCCTCCTCTCACAGTAAAGTGCAGAGAACGCCCCTGGGTGCTTCAGCAGCCACATTAAAGTTTATTTTCTCTAAAAGATTAAGCACTGATGGAGAGCATATTTTTAAATATGCCTTTCCGTCTATGTGCAGTTTCTGTCTTCCTCTGATGGCCACGATCGCTGTCTCAATTGTTTTGTCGTAGTCACACTGAGACAGCGTTCGTGGATGATTCATTTTATCACTGTGAGAACATGACCATGACGATGTTGGGATCGCGGCTTTCTTTCTTTCATAGAGGGAAAGCCACTCCAGCTGCTCCACACCCTGGTCCCTCTGCTTGCATGCATTAGGCGGCGGTTAGCGCTGGGGGGCGATTTGGGGGCTTCAATATGAGCATTTCCCCTGGGTGAATCCCCACAGACCTTCCATTCCCCAGCACGTTCGTTTCCACTGGACGAGTTCATGGATGAGTCAGGCGGCTCTCCCCAGGGCAGGCTTAATGTCTCATTCGGGCTCAAGATGAGGATGAGGTATTGATCACAGCGTCGGAGAGCGGGCTTTAGCAGTCTGACACTGAGGACTCGGCCAGGCTCCCACCATCTGGTGCGATCGCCCAGTCAGAGGCCGACGTGGAGCTGATTGCCATGCTTGCCCGGGCTGCCATGAGTGTCAGGCTGGAGTGGAACCCTCCACCCTGCCCTGAGCTTTCGCGGCAAGACGATTGGTTCCTGGGCTCTAAGCGCCGCACACAGCAGCGCTCTGCCCCAGATCCTTTCTTCTCGGAGGTGCATGAGGAGCTCATGAAATCATTGTGGGCACTTATTACTGCCCGGTCCCGCTTCGTGAGTTCCTCCGCGCTCACTACCCTAGATGGTGGGGCAGCCAGGGGGTACACAGAGGGTTTACAGCCCCTACTTCATCGTACCAGAAAAAGACGGTGGGTTGTGGCCAATCATCGATCTGTGAGCTTTGAATTGGGCCCTGTACATGCTCCCATTCAAAATGCTGATGCAGGAGTGTGTTGTGTCATGCATCCGGCATCAAGAAGGGTTCGTGGTAATAGACCTGCGTGCTTTTGTGTCTCAATTTTGCCTCGACACAGACCGTTCCTTCGGGTTGATTTCAAGGGTCAGGCATACCAGTACAAGGTCCTCCCCTTCGGTCAGTACCTGTCACCTCACATCTTTACGAAAGTCACAGAGGCAGCCCTTGCCCCACTAAGGGAAGTTGGCATCCGCATCCTCAACTTTCTTGATGACTGGATGATTCTAGCACACTCTTGAGATTTATTGGGTGCGCTCAGGGACCTGGTGCTCAGACACCTCAGCCGATTGGGGCTTCGGGTCAACTGGGAATAGAGCAAGCTCTCCTCGGTGCAGAGCATCGAATTTCTCGGGATGGAGTTGGACTCAGTCACTATGATGGCATGGCTCACGAGCGTGCTCAGTCAGTGCTCAATTACCTGAAGTCATTCAGGGGAAGAACAGTGGTCCCACTGAAACAATTTCAGAGGCTCCTGGGGCATATGCCGTCCTTCGCAGCGGTTACGCTGTTCGGGTTGATGCATATGAGACCAATTCTGCACTAGCTTCATACTCAAGTCCCTAGATGGGCATGGCGCCGTGGTACAAATTGTCTGGCTATCACGCTGATCTGTCGCCACACGTTCAGCCCTTGGATGGGCCTTGCATTTCTATGGATAGGGGTTCCCCTAGAACAAGTGTCCAGGCGTGTCGTTGTCATAACAGACACGTCTAAGTCATGCCCTGTACTTGGTATAGGTGCTCCATGTGTAGTGGTTCCCTGTTGGTAATCCTGTATGAGGTGTTTTCCACGGAACTGTTTCCCTGATGGTAAACCTGTGTCTTTCTCTGGGCAGAGCTCTGTCACCAGTCGCTGTGCATGTAGAGCTCCTTCCTTCCAGGTATGACCTGACTCCTTTCCATGTGTGGTACTTCCCGGTGTGTAAGTCCATGTGGTGTGCTCTCCACATGTTAACCTTCCTTTGGGCAGGATGTGGTCGCCGCAGTGTCAGTTCTCCATGGGGGAAAAGAACACCTTCCCTGGCGTGAATATATCTTGGTCTCAGCTAAATGAATTTTCATTTTCCAAGAAGAAAAAAGAGAAAAGGTCAAAACGGCTGATGTGACCTATTTTCAGTTTCAGGTTTATTTTTATTAATTTTTCATTTTCACAATGCACATCATTCCAAAGCAGCTTTACAGAAAATGATGCTGTTATGTCTAAAATTTCTTCTGTCATGGGCACACAACTCATATCTGTCTTTAATTGAGATAGATGTATGCCTGAAAGTCTTTGTTTTCCTCACGTTCCTCTGTAGGTATGATGGAGAACGCTCAGGCAGATGAGAGATCGAAGGGGAACGGCACGGGTCACACGAGCACACGAACGAGAGGCGTTCAGATCGTCGATGATGAACCACAAACTGCCATGGCTGCCGGAGGCTGCTGTTCATCTGGATAAATGCATTGAATCCTTTTACCTGGGACCCCCTCTTGCTCTGTTCTGTGTATAAACTGCCACATGCCACAGCTACACACATACGCTACAGCTCTGTCATTTAACAGTTTGTTCCTTCATGAAACGGTTGATTAAATACTTGTCAGATTGACCCACACTGATGATATTCACGTTGGCAAATTAATACAAATAGCTTCCAAATGGCCGGTCTTATAAAACAGACATGCACTGATGTATTTTCCTAACTATCTGATGCATTTGCCCTTTTTCTTTCGCCAAGGTGATGTGCATGTAGAATCTGTAAAATCCTAGTTTTATTTGACATCATAGGAAAAAAGTTATTTATTATTTAATAACTTATTTAAAAGTTATATCAAACATCAACATGTCTAAAGACCTGTGAACTTGTAGTAATCAATGGGGTTTTGTCATTCTTATACAGTCTAATTCTGTCTTTCAAATCTTCTGTATCTTTCTTAAAAATAAGAAATTAAAAACTATCTAGAACATTTAAACTCCTTGTAGATTTTATTTTCTCTCTCTCTCTCTCTCTCTCTCTCTCTCTCAATGATTTAACACTATAATTGAAGGGGGGAAATTTGCTTGCTAAATTCTAATAGGGGAAATATTCAATATTGTGTACTTTTTTTTTTTTTTTCCAAGTTATCAAAAACAACACAGTGACTCAGAAAAGGGTTCATGATGTATGAATGTATATTGAATTATACAGCTGTGGTAAAACACTTATTTTGGAATTGTGTTTTTAACTTCTACTTTTACAATGAATGTTCAATATTTTAGTTTTTCAAGCCCTGAACGTTTGTTTGAAGTACTAATAGTTTCAAATCATCGCCTGAGGTGCAGCTCTCAGCCTACTGTGCCTTTAAATAAAACCGTCTAGATTGACCAATTCTTTCTGTCTTCTATCATATCTCATTAGTAAGTATTTATTCATTTCATAGTCCTTTGGAAATTATTTATAGGCTTTTCTTCAACTGTGGGCACTTTTCTTGCACTAGTGAACTTCTAGAAAATAAATTCTTGAAACACATTTCACACTTACTAGTTTATTCAAATATTCTGCTAACAATATCCAACAGTGTATACAGCACAGGAGAATGTCTTGCTAAGGTTAATTTCACAGCTAGCATTTTATTTATCTTAAATACAAATATTTTCACACCGTTTGCTTAATTTGACAAA
Source organism: Xyrauchen texanus (assembly GCF_025860055.1). Lineage (NCBI taxonomy): Eukaryota > Metazoa > Chordata > Actinopteri > Cypriniformes > Catostomidae > Xyrauchen > Xyrauchen texanus. Next base: position 306,830 of record NC_068320.1, read on the forward strand.
ATTACAGCTTGATTGAAAATGATGCCTAATAAAAGAATTCTGTTCACAAATGATATTTACCTTGATTTTTGTTTTTCACACATCAAATCTCAGTTTATTACAAACATCCTCTTCGTGACACTTGTTGTTTGGTAATTTAATTAATTAACATTTGATCTTTAAAACTTTTAAAATTGTTGGTCATGGTGAAAACTACACCACAACTGAGAGACGTGTGATTTGTGTAAAGATTTATATAAGTCGTATTTTAACAATAAATATGTCAATAATGTGTTCATATTTAAACCGAAAAACCCATGCCAAAAAAGTGTCTATTGAAGAAACACAAAACATTGCTAGACTCTTCCACGAAAACAAATGACATAAATGACAAAAGATTGGTTGCATGATTAACTGGATGTCTTTACTGTACTCTGTTGGATGTCGTCGCGGGCATATAAGCTGGAGCACTGCGTCACACCATCATATCTTTCATGCTCTGGAACCCTAAACAACGCTCTGCTGTTCTATTTTGCATCTGGTCAAAGAGTGGAACTACTCCCTGTGTGCTCCAGGAAGAAAAGTGTATTCTTAAAACTAAATAAAAGAGCAGCATTTGCTGAAACACGTCTTTTAAAAGACGATGTTTTGCAAGTGTTTTCCCCCTTGTGACCAATGTATTACTCTGTCCAACGGGCACAAGTACTGTCTTTTATGTTTGAGCCAAGCTCACGCTGAAGTAGCTATCGTGGGGTTAGATTGTGTTCACTGAGAACGCATGAAGCTTAGGATGCTGCGGTCATGGCTCACTTTCTTTGAAAATGTTGATGAAGGTCCCCCTTCCTCCCGCAATCACATAGAGTTTTAATTAGCTGAGAATTAATCGCTGGCCTACAGACACATCCTGTCTGTAGCCCAGCTGGTTCACTCACGATCTTCCTTTGGGCATCGCCCAGCCAAACAATGCTACCAGCACTAACCCTGTTCCGTCTCATAGAGGGGTGTTAGAGCTACCTTTGAAGTAACCCCAGCTGCCTGTCCCAAGCGGAAGGTGGCGCTTCCTGGACCTTGTGCCAGCAATAAAGTACCAGGAAGCCAGAGCATTTCTGATAATTAGGTACCTACAAAGTGGAGTTGTATGCACATAAACCAGTCCACTCCAGCTTCTCCATGTCCCCTAAATTATTCTCTCTCCCTGTGATTCGCTGATGGGATCGAGATAAAATGTTATGATCTAATAAAGCTTTAAAACCTTGTCGCAGCTGCTCGAGGCTCAAACAGTCCCACAAAAATTTGAAAATTCCCAACTTTAGCCAACTCGTTTATGCTAAGCGACCCAACTGTGTCCTCTGACCAGCTTCTTCTGGGTGCTGATCACAGTCCAGAGAAAATATATGCTTCAGTTTACGAGGTTACCACCTCGCTTCTATGGCGTCCTTCCCTACACTCCTCCGGTGCGGGTTGAGCTAATTCAACGCTCAGAGTAAAAGAATCTCCTCACCAAAGATGCTATACAGAGTGTACCGGCAGCGAAGAACAGTAAGGATTTTTTAGCCGTTATTTTCTGATAGTCAAAAAGAGTGGGGGGTTGCGGCCAATACTGGATTTGAGACAATTGAATCAGACTCTCTGGAAGTCTCTGTTCAAAATGGTGACTCAGAGACAGATCCTGTCTCATGTCATTCAAGTTTAAGGTCCTAACATTCAGGTTGTCCCTGTCTCCTCACACATTTACAGATGTGTCGATACAGTGCTCGCAGCATTGAAATTGAGCAACAACAATATATTGGATTGGCCACTGCTTGCGCAATCTGAGGCACAGACTTGCAAGTACAGGGATCTGTTGCTCGCACATTTGTACTAGTTGGATGTCAGGGTCAATAGGACAGAGAGTGTGTTAGTGCAGATTTAACAAGTTTCCTTCCTGGGGGTGAAACTCGACTCTTTAGCCATAGGTGCATCTGACCGACAAACACGCTCAGTCCATCCTCTAACACTTGACAAAGTCCTGCCATTGCATCAGTTCTAGCGAGCACTGGGTTTGGTGGCTGTTGCAGCCGCCATCACCCCGCCAGGCTTGCTAAAGATGAGACATCTCAAGTGCTGGCCCTAATCACACATGGCAACATGTTCACCGTTGCCTCCTATTTACATGTCACTGTTTAGACATGCTAGCAATTTGGAGGAAAACTGATTTTTTTATCAGAAAGGTGTGACACTCGCCAAGATGGGAAGACCTAAATATGTCACCACGGATGCGTCCAGTACAGCCTGGGGAGCACTGTGCGATGGGCATCTGACCTTTGACACCTGGACATGTGTGCAAACTGTGTGGCACATAAATCGCTTGGAAATCCTCTTGGCTCTGAAAGCCTTTTGATCAGATGCGCATGAGTCTTACGTTCATATACTGTTCGGACAGCACAACTGTTGTGGCATATATTATTCTCCAAGGAGGAGTGTGGCCACACCTGATTCTGAACCTGGAAAGCTGATTTCTCCTCTGGAGCGAGTTATGTCTCCTATCTTTAAGTGTGAAGCATGTCCACATCCAACTGAACAGCGGAGCAGATTTACACTCGCATCAGGGTGTCAGGATGATGGAATGGAGACTCCACCCTCAGTCAGTTCATAGGATTTGGGAGGTATTCGGAGGAGCCCAGATGGACCTGTTTGTCTCCCTTGAGACTATACATTGTTGCTGTCACGGTTCATGAATTCGCTGTGGGAGAAACAAGATCCATGCTGTACCTCGCCGAGATGAAGAGAGTTTTTGATCGTGCGGTCGCAGGAAGAGAGGCTTTTTCTTTTGCCAAGGTGATGTGCATGTAGAATCTGTAAAATCCTAGTTTTATTTGACATCATAGGAAAAAAGTTATTTATTATTTAATAACTTATTTAAAAGTTATATCAAACATCAACATGTCTAAAGACCTGTGAACTTGTAGTAATCAATGGGGTTTTGTCATTCTTATACAGTCTAATTCTGTCTTTCAAATCTTCTGTATCTTTCTTAAAAATAAGAAATTAAAAACTATCTAGAACATTTAAACTCCTTGTAGATTTTATTTTCTCTCTCTCTCTCTCTCTCTCTCTCTCTCTCTCTCTCTCTCTCTCTCTCTCAATGATTTAACACTATAATTGAAGGGGGGAAATTTGCTTGCTAAATTCTAATAGGGGAAATATTCAATATTGTGTACTTTTTTTTTTTTTCAAGTTATCAAAAACAACACAGTGACTCAGAAAAGGGTTCATGATGTATGAATGTATATTGAATTATACAGCTGTGGTAAAACACTTATTTTGGAATTGTGTTTTTAACTTCTACTTTTACAATGAATGTTCAATATTTTAGTTTTTCAAGCCCTGAACGTTTGTTTGAAGTACTAATAGTTTCAAATCATCACCTGAGGTGCAGCTCTCAGCCTACTGTGCCTTTAAATAAAACCGTCTAGATTGACCAATTCTTTCTGTCTTCGATCATATCTCATTAGTAAGTATTTATTCATTTCATAGTCCTTTGGAAATTATTTATAGGCTTTTCTTCAACTGTGGGCACTTTTCTTGCACTAGTGAACTTCTAGAAAATAAATTCTTGAAACACATTTCACACTTACTAGTTTATTCAAATATTCTGCTAACAATATCCAACAGTGTATACAGCACAGGAGAATGTCTTGCTAAGGTTAATTTCACAGCTAGCATAGAAGAGAGGCGGCACAGGTTCTCGCGGACCTCAAGCAGGACGAAAGGTCCGTATCAGATTACTCCATCGAGTTCCGAACCTTGGCAACAGAATGTCAGTGGAACGAGGAGGCGCAGTGGGATATGTTCCTGCATGGGCTGGCTGACCGCGTCCAGAGAGAGATTTATGCGCTGGATTTACCTACTACCCTCAATGGGTTGATCGAATTGGCGCTCCGTGTCGTTTCCCGACTCTCCCGAGTCGAACGTCGGAAGTTACCCGCTCGGGTGTCTGGAGCGGCGGAGACTCTGCGAACCAGCAGCGGGGAAGCATTCAGCCCCGTCTACGATCACGAGCCCATGCAGGTTGGGCGAGCTCGGCTTTCCCGGGAGGAGAAGCAGAGGCGGAGATCTCAGGGCCTCTGCCTTTACTGTGGCGCAGCGGGACATTTTGCTTTTAACTGCCCGGTAAAAGGGCAAGCCCGGCAGTAAATCTGAGGCTATTGTCGGGTGGGATCTCCGCTGAGAAGACCTCATCTACATCCACGCTGCTCCCGGTATGGCTAAGATGGTCAGCCCACACTCACGACTGTCGACCACTACTGGACTCCGGGGCTGAGGGTAACTTCATGGACTACACATTTGCACTCAAGATCCAGGTTCCATCGCAGTCCACGCTCTCAACGGCCAAGCACTTCCCACCATTTCATTCACCACTGGACCCATTATACTCAGCGTATCTGGCAACCACACAGAGACCATTTCATTCTACATCCTGGACTCCCCCCTTGCACCTATTGTTTTAGGACACCCCTGGCTCATCCAACACAACCCCAAGATAGACTGGCAGCGTAAATTAATATCAGAGTGGAGCAGTAAATGTCATGAGTCCTGTCTTGTGTCTGCTTGTCCGTTTGTTTCTGTCTCTACGTTTCAGGAGGAGGCAGTGGACTTGTCAAACGTGCCCACGGAGTATCTAGACCTGAAGGAGGTGTTCAGTAAGTCTCGTGCTGCTTCCTTTCCTCCGCATCGTCCCTATGACTGTCGCGATAGAGTTACTGCCAGGTGCGTCTCCGCCTAAGGGCAAGTTAGATTCTCTTTCTGTTCCAGAAAAGGAGGCTATGGAGAAATATATTTCTGATTCTCTAGCAGCAGGGTTCATCCGTCCCTCCTCTTCTCCAGCTGGGCGGGGTTCTTTTTTGTGGGGAAGAAGGACGGGTCTCTGCGACCTTGTATTGACTACCGGGGGCTGAACAGCATCACGGTAAAGAATACTTACCCTTTGCCGTTGATGTCTTCAGCCTTCGACAGGTTGCAGGGAGCGTCGATCTTCACAAAATTGGATTTACATAATGCTTATCATTTGGTCCGCATTAGGAGGAGGGATGAATGGAAGACTGCCTTTAACACCCCCAGGGGGCATTTTGAATACTTGGTCATGCCTTTCGGCTTGTCCAACTCCCCAGCAGTCTTCCAGACACTCGTCAATGACGTGCTGCGAGATATGGTCGATCAGTTCATATATGTTTACCTGGATGACATATTGATTTTTTCTTCTTCTCTCCAGGAACACATGCAGCACATTCGACGAGTGCTTCTGAGACTGCTAGAGAATGGGTTGTTTGTCAAGGCGGAGAAATGCGGGTTTCATGCACAGTCTGTTCCTTTCTTAGGCTACATTGTGTCGTCTGAGGGAATGCGGGTGGATCCTGAGAAGGTAAAGGCTGTGGTGGATTGGCCAACTCCGGATTCCCGTAAGGCCCTACAGAGGTTTCTGGGGTTTGCCAATTTTTACCGGCGGTTCATTCGCAATTTCAGCCAACTAGCCTCGCCTCTGACCGCCTTGACCTCTCCCAGAACTGCGTTCAGGTGGTCAGACGCAGCTGAGGCTGCGTTTGCCAAACTAAAAGGCCGCTTTGTTTCAGCCCCAATTCTGGTTACCCCTGATCCATCACGTCAGTTCGTGGTGGAGGTCGATGCGTCAGAGGCGGGGGTAGGTGCAGTGTTGTCCCAACGTTCTCCCACTGATGACAGAATGCATCCTTGCGCGTTTTTATCTCACCGTTTGTCCCCTGCCGAACGTAATTATGACATTGGTAATAGAGAGTTGTTGGCAGTCAAGTTAGCATTGGAGGAATGGCGCCACTGGTTAGAAGGGTCGGGGGTACCTTTTATCGTCTGGATCTAGAATACATAAGAATCTAGAATACATCAGAACCGCTAAAAGATTGAACTCTCTAGGCAGGCTCGGTGGGCACTTTTTTTCGGACGTTTTAACTTTACTCTCTCGTACTGCCCGGGCTCTAAGAACATCAAGCCCGATTCTTTATTGCGTGTTTTTGACCATTCCGATCGCCCGTCTACTCCCGAGTGCATTTTTCCAGAGACCTTAATTATCTCTGCACTCACATGGGAGGTCGAATCGAAGGTCAAGATGGCCTTACAAGGGGTAACGCCCCCGGTCGGTTGTCCTCCGAACCGTTTATTTGTGCCAGAGGGATTACGGTCCGACGTTATTCAGTGGGGGCATTGTTCTAATGTGGCTTGTCATCCAGGAGTTAGTCGCACTACATCTTTAGTCAAGCAACAATTTTGGTGGCCATGTATGGCTCGCGACGTCCACAGTTTTGTTTTGCTTGCTCAGTTTGCGCCACTGGTAAGACTTCCAACCGACCCCCAGATGGGCTCCTTCAACCGCTGCCGGTCCCCTCGAGACCCTGGTCCCATATCGCACTAGATTTTGTCACTGCCCTCCCATCCTCTCAGGGTAACACGGTAGTTTTGACCATGGTGGACCGGTTCTCGAAGGCGGCTCATTTCATTCCCTTGCCCAAATTACCCTCAGCCAAGGAGACGGCGTTAACAGTCGTTATCCACGTCTTTCGGCTACATGGCCTCCCGACAGACGTGGTTTCCGACAGGGGACCCCAATTTGTGTCCAAATTTTGGCGAGAGTTTTGTAGATTACTGGGTGCGACTGTTAGTCTGTCCTCAGGGTTTCATCCCCAGAGCAATGGTCAAACTGAGAGAGCCAACCAGGATTTGGAGAGGATGTTGCGATGTCTGGTCTCCAAGAATCCTTCCTCATGGAGCCAACTACTGTCAATTGTGGAGTATGCCCACAATTCGTTACCAGTGTCATCTACGGGCTTATCTCCGTTTGAGTTTAGTTTAGGGTACAAGCCACCGATTTTTCCTAGTCTGGAATCCGAAGTCGCGGTCCCCTCCGCTCACGCCTTCGTCCAGAGGTGTCGTCACACTTGGACTAGAGCCCGTGAGACTCTTCTCCAAGTGGGAGCGCGCACCAAGGCCAAGGCCGATCGCCACCGGTCTAGACCTCCCTTATACGTCGTCGGTTCCAAAGTGTGGCTTTCTACCAAGAACATTCCGCTCCGCTCCGTTTCTAATAAGCTTGCTCCCAAATTCATTGGCCCGTTCACTGTCACCAAGATCATTAGCCCGGTGGCAGTCCGCCTCAATCTTCCTCCAGTGTACAGGAGAATTCATTCTGTGTTTCATGTATCCAAAATCAAACCTGTATTTTATTCTCGCATTAATCCGCCAGCCCCGGTTCCCCCACCTCCGCGACTCGTAGAAGGGGAACCCACCTATTCGGTTAATCATATTCTGGACTCGAGGCGGAGGGGACGTGGTATCCAGTACTTGGTGGACTGGGAAGGTTACGGTCCGGAGGAGATAAGTTGGGTGCCTGCTAGAGACATCCTGGATCACTCCCTTATTGATGATTACAATCGACAGGTAAGGGAGTCTGGGGACGCCAGGAGGCGTTCCTAGGGGGGGGGGGTACTGTCACGGTTCATGAATTCGCTGTCTCCTTCATGTCTCGTGTGATTGTTGTTCTACGTGTGTAAGCGTGTGTGAATGGGCGTTGCCGCTTGTTTCATTGTTTAGTGCACTTGTCATCATTCCCCGCACCAGCTGCTGCCTATTAACTCCCCTATATCAACTCATCACACTCTCCTCGCTTTGTCAGATCGTTGTTTTGTGCCCACAGTGTTGTTTCTTCGTTTACCTGTCTGCAGTCCTGTTCTGGTTTGATTCATGTTCCTGTTCAGTGTATTCGTGGTTTCGTCTCGTCTGGATGTTTACTCGTACTGGATTCACCACTCTTTGTACCAGCACGCTGACCATCTAGCCACTGCGTCACCAGCCCACCCGAACTCCAGCACTGCATTGTTTTCCTTCACTCTAATAAAGAGTTACTTGCATCTTTGCTTCCGTCTAGTGATTGTGACAGTTGCCTGTGGCACTCCGTGACACAAGCTCCACTAGTCTTGGATGCCTTAGGTCATATAGATGGCCAGCAAAATGCAAAAATATGCATATCCCCCCATCCTCTTGCTACACAGGGGAAACAATAATACCAGTTACGCCCAGACAGTGTTGATATCGTCAACCAAATTACTAACGACGAGGCGTAAATTAAGAATCATGACAGTAATTTGACCATTTTAATTTAAACTGGTAACAAAAATATGATGAGAAAACAATTATGCTGCATGATACAATGCAATGCCAACGTTTTTAGAAGAGGACCAAATGTCTAGAACGAATATGGTCGATTCAAATAATCAAATTATTGTATGTTGCAGATTGTGCTGATTGAGCTGGTACTTCATGTAATAATCACTTCAGAGCTCCAGGGTCATTAAATTTTTTTTTAAATGTTTTGCTGGGCAGTTATGTAAACACATGCAAGATTATTTGTTTCTAAAACAAAATCAAATAAATAGAAATGAATATGGATTCTTTGTTCACTGTTATTAATTCTAAATAACTAATATCACAGATCATAACAAAAATGGAATATGTATTCAGTGACTTCAAAATCACTTTATGCACCAGAGACACTAGTGTGCAGCCATCTTGAAAATGTTGTCATGGAACCTCTGGTCCAATGGATGCTATATAGATATCTGTGGTGTTGATGTCAAAATGTTATTAGCTTGTGAAGTGGATTTACAGGTTGTAAAGTTGCCATGAGTATTTTGAAGTCTTCAGGGGATGTCATAACTTAGTGGACATAGCGGCCACTCATGACCTATTTGTGGTCTTATCTACAGGCAAACATCCTCTGGTTCTAGCCCCTTTTCCTCCCTTTGGGTCGGTCAAGATAAAAAGACTACACATGAGGGCATTACACATGTACTGTACGTTGACCATACAATGACCATTCAGGGTGTCTGAACAACTCTTTGTTTGCTTAGGAGGATGGTCAAAGGGTTTGGCCATCTCCAAGCAAAGGACCCATTTGCGGCATCTCCCACCCTTTTCTCCTTATGCAGTTTTCATGGGAAGAGTACATGTAAACGGGTTCAGTGGGAGATGGTGATATCAACAGGGAGACGGTGGCCAACAGCGAAAGCCATCTGTGTTGTGCATCATCATTGTAAATAGGGTTTCAAGGTCACCGCTGCTGAGTTCCCACAGCTTCTCATTACCTCCTTTCAGTGAACCAAGGTTACATCAGCAAGCAAGACCATTTTTAATAAGAAACATATTTTTTTTCTGCAGGGGTGAAAGATGACTACGGATTTTGCCACACTGAAGACATTTGTCTTTAAAAAAAGAGTAATCTTTTATTTATTAATAGCATTTCGCCCTTGAAATCTCCATTAAATGATGAAATAAATGTCTTGTTCATTAATCACAATCGACTGTGATTGGTTCATTCTGATCAGCACTGAGAAAATAAATGCATGCAGTAGACGGCTCCATCTACTATACTTTCATAATAAAGGGGAAAAAGTTTTAAGTAAATAAATTTAAAAAAAGTCTTTGTTGCTTTTTTATTCAAACTTTTGTTGTGATTTCACATAAAAACCCCACAGAGTTAGATTTTCTATTAGTAAATAGTTTTTATTTATGATTATGGAATTCAGCCAACATTATAATAAGATTCAATAAAACTATTCTTCCAGCTTATACTATTTTTAAGCTTTCCCATACAGAAATCCAATATATGAATACATATAAACATAGAATATACTGTTTTTACATAGTACATATTATTATAACTATTTATAATTTATAATAATAATTATATATACAATTATAAAACTATATAAAATTATAGTTCATGCATTTTTTGTATTATTATTTATGTACACTAGTTTAAATACTAGTACTAGTTCCACAATTATTTGGGAAAATATGTTGCACATATTATATATATTTTTAAATATACTAAATGTTGCATATATAGGGAGTTGCGTGGCGCAAAGTGAGGTTTGGAATGGTGAGCTCTGCTCTTTGCTAGTTTTAATTTGAATTTAACTCTTTGTGCCATAAACTGGTGAGATTCGATACACCCTGATTCTTAACTGCTCTAGGAAGACAATATGTCAAAGAATTCAAAATCCTCGGGCTCTGGAGAAATGAAAAGACACTTACGTGCTCAAGCTGAAGCCCCTGAGCAGCAGGCCGAAAGCCAGGAGTCAATTTGGACAGTGAATTGAAGGAAATTCAGCATCAATTGAAGAATGTGTCGGCAATGCTGACGAAGGTCATTGCTGACTTGGAGGATATTGCTGTAATAAGTTGATCGATCACTGCCATGGAGACGAAATTCACTGAGAGGGTTACAAGAGTGGGGGATGTCGAGAAACGGATGGATTATCTGGAGTCATCAAGAGGAAATTAGCTGCTAACCTGCTAGCGACCACGGCAGACTTGGAGCGTGCCTGGGAAAAGTTGGAAGATTTGGAGAATCATAACCGGTGAAACAATGTCCGAATTGTTGGAATTCCTGAGGAAAAAGTAGGCAGAGATATGGTGAAATTCCTAGATGGGCTCTTCCCAAATCTGCTTGACATAACAGGCCATAAGCTGGAAATCAAGTAAGCTCACATAGTTCCAGCTCGGAGATCCGTGAAGGGAGACAGGCCCAGATCAATTCTGGCCAAATTTCAGAGATCATCCAATAAAGATCTTGTGTTACATGAGACGAGGAGTAAAGGAAGGCTTTCTTGGAAGAATAACGACATTTTCTTGTTCCCAGACTTTGCAAATACATTAAGAGAGAAACGTGACCGATTCAAGGAATGCAAGAAACTCTTACATCAGCAGAAGGTCACTTTTGCACTGATGTTCCCAGACAAATTGAGAATAGATACTAAGGATGGCCGCAAAATATTTACATGCCCATAGCAAGCGATGTCCTTCACATTGCAGCCGAGTGAACCAACTTACTGAACATTCACTTGACTGTCTGAGGAAACTGAGCAAATTTTTTGTTTCTTTTTGTGCTGGTTCTGCCATAATTTTATTATTGACACACAATCAATTTTTTCTCATATGTCAAAATGTCAAGTGTTAATATGGGTGGATTGTCTCTCTCCACGTGGATTGTGAATGGGTTGGAGGACCAAAAAGAAGGAAAGTTATTTATTTTCTTAAATGAAATAAATATGATATGGTGTTTCTTCAAGAAACACATCTTTCCCTGCTGGAAGCTGAAAAGGTTGTGAAGATATTGGGTGGACATGTTCTCTTTAGTGCTGGCTCAAGTAAGAGCAGGGGAGTCATTATATTGATAAATAAAAATCTACAATTCAAATGTCTCAAACAGATTAAAGATAAATTAGAAAGAGTCATTAGTGTTTTAGCAAAAATTAATTGGCAAATGTTGATTTAGGCTAATATTTACGCACCTAACGCTGATGATCAGGGCTTTCTTATAGATCTTGAAGGGATGTTGCGAGCCGCTGGCACCCCTCATAATATAATATTGGAAGGAGCCATTAATCTATTGATGGACTCAGTCATTGATCATAGTGAAGCAAAAGTGTGTAAGCCCCCTAGAGCAACAGTGATACTTCACATGATGTGGAATAAATCTTGGTCTTACAGATATTTGGAGACTTTTAAACCCTTCTGGAATGGACTATAAATTTTTTTCATCAGTCCATAAGATTTATTCTAGAATATTAATTTTTTAATATCTAAGTCCCTCATTTCATCTGTTGTTGATTGCTCAATTGGAAACATTTTATTCTCAGATCACGTCCTGGTAAGTTTAGATGTGTTGCTGCATATGGAGAAAAAGTAATCATATAGTTGACGCTTTAATTTATCCATTTTGCAAAATCCTGAATTCAACAAATGTTAAAGACTGAAATCAATGTTTATATGGAGACCAACTGGTCCAGAGCTGAAGTGTCTGATGGCCTCAGAGAATTGACCCAATTAAATTATAGATATAATACTATTTTGTCACAGAAGGTGGAGTTTTGGCTATTCAGGGCAAAACAGTCATACTTTGAGTCGGGGAACAAAGCAGGAAAACTTCTAGCTAGATATATAAAACTGAGAGAGTATTTTTCTACCATTCCTTAGTGAGATCTGCTGGTGGTGAAATTTTTACCTCGGCCATTGATATTAATAATGCCTTTAAAGAACTCTATCTTGATCTTTATAGTTCCACGTCTTCGTCTACTGATGAAGATATTAGAAACTTTATGGAACCATTAGAACTCCCTAAATTGACAACTGAGCCAAAATTCTTGATTCTGAAATAACTTTGGAGGAGCTTGGCTAGGTAAATAAGGCCTTGTTTACAGGCAAGATGGGGCCAGATGGCTTTGCCGCTGAGTTTTTTAGACCTTATGCTACAGAATTGGCTCCACTTTTGTTAGAAGTCAAATCACTTTATTGTCACACTACCATATACACAAGTATATTCGCCATTAATGTTGTGTCTTGCTCTGGAATCATTAGCAGCCGCTATAAGAAAGGAAGATGATTTTCTAGGGAGGGTGGCGGGAGGTATGGTGCATAAGCTTTTGCTTTACGCAAATTATATTTTATTATTCATCTTTGACGCCCATAGATCTATGCCTTGCCTCCACAGAATTATTAATTCTCAGTTAATTAATTATAAGTTCTCAGGATACAGAGTCAATTGGTCTAAATCCAAAGCTTTGGCTCTGACAGCATACTGCCCAGTGAAGGCTTTTCAGCTGGGCATCTTCCAGTGGCCCAAACAAATTTTAAGGTCTTCCCAGCAAATTAGAGTTAATTTTGAACCCTTAATTAAAAGGTGTTTGAGCAATGTGGGCAGGTGGGCTTCATTACATTGATCTATGATTTGGAAGGTTAATGTTTTTCAGATGTATTTTATGATAGACAGACAGATTGTTTTAAGGGATGGAAGTTGACTGGAGCGCCCTCATTTCAGGAGCGGTGCGTGGAGATGGGGTGGGTGGCAGCTTTGAAGGAGTTGTCATGTAGAAGGCTGAGAATCTGGGATTCGTTAGATGGGAAATGAGGCAGTTATTTGGCATTTTGGGGGGACACTTGGGGAGGGCCGGTGGAGAGAGAAGCATAGTTTTAGATGTGTATGATTATTATTATTTTGGTTTTGTGTGTGTGTGTGAGTGTGTATACTGTATGTGACCACAGGGATGTTTATTGAGGGTCAAGGTGGGGTTGGGGAGGGGTAATAGTGGGGGTTAAATGTTGATTCAGTGTTTCTATGTTTTGTTTTTCTTTGTTATCTGTATGAATCAATAATAAAATGTTAATCGGAAAAAAACAATATCATACATGTGTTAAATTTTTACCGCTGACTTGTTTCCCCACAAAGGTAAGTCCTGTGATTTGTAGCCTTCTATCTCTAAATGTGTCCATTATAGCAGGGGGAACGCATCCTAACAGCTGAGAATATTACTGCCAGATACTGTTCCCCCTGTGTTCAGTAAGAAAGAAAGCTCACACAAGTATTACATGGAATACTTTAATAATATTAAAAAAATTAATTGAGCATTCTTACCTTTGGAATATACAATACAGTTCACTTTAGTTGAAACCAGCACAGCAGCAGCTTGCCTTGCTGTCTCAATGTTTTTCAAAAAAGATGTAGAAAGATGGTGATATATTGTTATATAGTGATATATTGTTATATATATTCAGTAAATACTCAAATAAATGGCAGAATGGACAATATTTAACATGTTAACAGAAGAAATTAAGAGAATAACATATTTAAAATGGGGGAATTAATAATATAAATAATACAAATAAAATATATATAGCTATATGATAGATAATTAAGAAGTTTGCATTAAATGTCTGTATCCATTTGCCTTGAAGTACAAGAGGTAGAGTTAATGGAGAATTTGGATATGCGTCCACAGCACTATTTACATATTTTTTCTGCTGCTTTTCCAATTTTCAATTTGACCGATGTCTCGTTTAGGGATCTCTAATGCAAATACTGAAACTGGGTCTTAATTGGGGTGTTCGGTTGATCCAGTCAATGAGCTCCTCATAAGATATGATTAGGTGTGCTGACCTCACAAGCAACTGATGAATGTATATGTTGTTTGTGACATATCTAGCTTATATACACTTAGATATAAGAAATAAGGCTACAGTCCTCTTTTTTTTTCTTTATATGCTGAAAGTAAATAGTCCCCTCAAGTGGTAAGCGCTTAAGCACTGGCTTAAAAAACACTATTATTCCTCAAGGTCATATTGCTGAAGGAATTAACATTGATGCTTACATCTTAACACAATTGTTAAAATGTTATTGCACTACAGACTTCCTGTGATGCCTGCGGAAGGTGGTCAGGAAGGCCAAAGATAGAGGAGAAATTTATGTGTGCAGCATGTTTAGACAAAGATAAAACCTAAAAAATCTGTGATGTTATTTTTTTATCTACAATTTCTTTTGACATTTTCTCTGTAAATTGTGGTGAAAGTGTTGTACAGAAATCCATCAGATTTAGTTTACTGTAAACAGCTGAACTAAAGTGGACAGTAGAGCTCTCTTGTGGCCAAATCACTCAATTGCATTTCTTAAAAAAAAAGCTGGGGTAAAGTGAAATCAGAGAGAGAAATATGATCAATATGTCCATGTATTGCGACTTGTGAGAACGGTCATATATTTAGCCTATACAATCACAGTTATGTGAGTGTGCACACATTTATTCCAAAAGTCTACAACATTAAAAATGAAAACTCTCACAAATATAATATTATTTATTGATAGAAATAAAATGCAACATACATAGGTTCTGTTACCTCGGTTTTTAAATATAACTAGGTGGTTATTAAATTTGCCTTTCACTTCTACAATACAACATTCAACAATCAATGGCAGAGCACAGTCTCTCGGGCGAGCTTTTTGAGAAAGAGCGTTTCCTTCGCCGTTTGGACGGGGGCGGGGTTAGGGGGGAACACAATCTGACGGGGAAACTGACTGCGACACAACGCTGGAGAACTGCAAAATGTTAAGTTTCTCTGGATTTACTACTTATAGGTATGTGTTTGAGTAAAATTAAAATTTTTGTTTTATTCTATAAACTACTGACAACATTTCTCCCAAATAAAAATATTGTCATTTAGAGCATTTATTTTCAGAAAATGACAACTGTTCAAAATAAACCAAAAAAGATGAAATAAATCCAGATAATGTTTTATTTTAGCAGTTTCCAGAGCTGTATATATACTACAATTATTATTCTGGAAGAAAAAGTAATTCTTTAGGAATTTGACCACTCCCGGATGCCGTAGCCAGACGTCACATCGTGACGTCACATCGGGGCCTCTGATCATCAACACAAGCAGACGCTGAATGTGACATGAAACAGAGTAGCGCGTTTTATTTACTAAATAAATTCATGTTGTTTTCTCGCATTGATAACGAGTAAACAGTACTCTGATTATCTGTATATATCGCTATCTAAACATCTGAATGTGAGTGAAATGATCAGACACATTTGACGAGTGATGGATGAAAGCGGACAGAAGTCCCTGTGTGATGATCTGGTGATCATTGTGGAGAATGAAGCGGAGAGTAAGCCGGTGCAGGACAGTGGTGTGATGATGATGATGATGGGTCTGATGGACGTGTGTCCCGTTTGTAAACTGAGTTTCACCAGCAGAGAACCCAAACTGCTGCCCTGCCTTCATTCATTCTGCAAGAGATGTTTACCTTCTGCCTCCACAGCCAGCCCGGCGCAACAATGTAAGACATTCACATTCACACATCAGACACAACCTATTATTTTAGAGGGAAACGTGTCGGTTCGAGCACACTAGGACCTAGCCAGACCAGCTAAACAAGTCATTTGAATTTTTCGGGCCCTAAATATGCAGAGACATCTGTAACATTTGTCTTTAGCACAACCTACGAGATGTAAATAGAGGCCGGGGCTAGTTGTCACACTTCATTCTCGAGTGAACATTTCTCAGGTTAGGTTTTGGCCACAAAAACGGTATTAAACATTTTCATAATATTAATTGAACACATAATGTGATGGTACCATCACAACCACCAAAATAATATCCACACCTGCATCAAAGTGTGAAAATTGTCTGTTACGGTAAAACAATTTTGAAGCACAAAATATTTCATGCAACAACAGAACATACAAAAATATCATTCCAGATAGCACACGTACATATCCAAGATTTCTGTTTTACATGTTTTTATCTGGATAGCATCACAATCTAATGAACATCTACTAAACATCTTAAAAATATCAGAGAATCGTCTCAACCCATCTGACGAATGTCTTATTGATAGGGATGCACCGATGTATCGACTGCCGATATTCATCGCTTATTGCTTTATTGACCAAATTAAAACCATCGTTGGCTATAAGTATGAAATCAATATGAAAAAACAATGCTTTATTTATAATTAACAATCCAGAAATAATAATAATAATATCGGAGTGGTGGTGGCATAGTGGTTAAAGCACATAACTGTTAATCAGAAGGTCGCTGGTTTGAACCCCACGGCCACCACCATTGTGCCCTTGAGCAATGCTCTTAACTCCAGGTTGTTCCGGGGGGATTGTCCCTGTAATAATTGCACTGTAAGTTGCTTTGGATAAAAGCATCTGCCAAATGTTAAATGTAAATGTAAATATCCACAATATGTAGAAGGGTTGGCACTCCTGAGAACATGTAATATTTAGTTTTTATTCTTTCTAGTTTGAACATTAATGTGGACAAACTGTCATAAACGGACGTGGCTGTTGTGAAAGAGCCACTTACAAGTCAGAAGTTTTTTTTAACTCCACAGATTTATTATTAGCAAACGATAGTTTTGGCAAGTCGTTTAGGACATCTACTTTATGCATGGCACGAGTAATTTTTCCAAGAGTTGTTTACAGACAGATTGTTTCACTTTTAATTGACTATATCACAATTCCAGTGGGTCAGAAGTTTACATACACTAAATTAACTGTGCCTTTAAGCAGCTTGGAAAATTCCAGAAAATCATTTCAAGCCTTTAGACATATAGCCAATTAGCTTCTGATAGGAAGTGTACTGAATTGGAGGTGTACCTGTGGATTTATTTTAAGTCTTACCTTCAAACTCAAGTGTCTATTTGCTTGACATCATGGGAAAATCCAAAAGAAATCAGCCAATACCTCAGAAAAAAATCCATTAGTCTGGTTCATCCGTGGGAGCAATTTCCAAATGCCTGAAGAGACCACGCTGATCTGTACAAACAATAGTACGCAAGTAAACATCATGGTACCACGCAGCCATCATACCGCTCAGGAAGAGATGCATTCTGTGTCCTAGAGATGAACGTAGTTTGGTGCAAAAAGTGCAAATCAATCCCAGAACAACAGCAAAGGACCTTGTGAAGATGCTGGAGGAAACAGGTAGACGTGTATCTATATCCACAGTAAAACGAGTCCTATATCGGCATAACCTGAAAGGCTGCTCAGCAAGGAAGAAGCCACTGCTCCAAAAACACCATAAAAAAGACTACAGTTTGCAAGTGCACATGGGGACAAAGAGCTTACTTTTTGGAGAAATGTCCTCTGGTCTGATGAAACAAAAATGTAACTCTTTGGCCATAATGATCATAGTTATGTTTGGAGGAAAAAGGGGGAGGCTTACAAGCTGAAGAACACCATCCCAACCATGAAGCATGGGGGTGCAGCATCATGTTGTGGGGGGTGCTTTGCTGCAGGAGGGACTGGTGCACTTCACAAAGTAGATGGCGTCATTAGGAAGGAACATTATGTGGCTATATTGAAGCAACATCTCAAGACATCATCCAGGAAGTTAAAGCTCTGTCACAAATGGGTCTTCCAAATGGCCAAAAGCATACCTCCAAAGTTGTGTTAAAATGGTTTAAGGACAACAAAGTCAAGGTATTGGAGTTTCCATCACAAAGTCCTGACCTCAATCTGATGGAACATTTGTGGGCAGAACTGAAGAAGGGTGTGCAAACAAGAAGGCCTACAAACCGGACTCAGTTACACCAGTTCTGTCTGGAGGAATGGGGCAAAATTCCAGCAACTTATTATGAGAAGCTTGTGGAAGGCCCAAAACATTTGACCAAAGTTAAACAATTTAAAGGCAATGCTACCAAATACTAACAAAGTGAATGTAAACTTCTGACCCACTGGGAATGTGATGAAAGAAATAATAATAATAATTTTCTCTACTATTATTCTGACATTTCACATTCTTAAAATAAAGTAGTGATCCTAACTGACCTAAGACAGGGAATGATTCTACGATACATGTCAGGAATTAAATATATTTGGCTAAGGTGTATGTAGAGTTCTGACTTCAGCTGTACCTATAGGCTACATGATGAGGAAAACCAGACTTTGACTTCTGAGATATCGAAAATGATAAATGATTTATTGTTAGAACAGTGTAAATTTCAAAGTAAAACAGTGATCTGATGACAAAAGAAGGTAAGTGGTAAAATTTCGATATCAACCAGATATTTTCATATCGTTGCATCCCTACTTATTGAAATCTGAGAGGATGTTACAGATGAGCAAACAACCCCCCAAAAAAATGTCTGCCAGATATGAACACACATCAAATAGAGGTCTGGTGATGTACCTGTGATATCAGGAAAAACATTGTAATTGATTAATTATATAAATGTATTATGTTTAAAAGATGACATGACTCGACATTCATGAAAAGAAAGCTGTGTCTTAAGGACACATTTAAACCTTTAAGTAAAAATCTGCCTTGGTAATAAATATTGACATGTTAAATATCAATATTTATATATTTACACAGCTCACTGGAATACTTGATTCTGATTGGTCGATCGGAGCATTCTGCTGCCAAATACTGGTGTATAGTGAACTGTGTAATTGACTGTTTTCAAGTGATTTCCTACATGGCTGTCTGTTTCATGTCTCTCGTTCTACTCTATGCCTTTTCTTCTTGCATAATAAACCAATTCTGAATAGTTCCACATATTTCATGTGCGTTTATTTCATTATTTGTTAAGTTGACAGCCAGACAGCCATTATCACAAAAAAAGCTTTTTCTTTCTCTCTACTTTTTCTCAGAGACATGTGTAACTTTTGTTATCTTAGCAACCGTACTAAAGCGTACTACTACTTTATTACTTATCCATATCTCTTTCTCTTTTGGAGTCTGTAGTGGAGTGTGTTATGCTTGCCTGTTTATGTTTGGTTTTTAGAAATAAGCATAGACATGTTTAATTTTTATTGTATTAATTTTCGGCACTAAGTCACAACATTTGTCTGTTCAGTGATGTATTTGTATTGTGTGGTGTTGTAACATGTAGTTGGTGTGTTTCTGTGTTTATCAGTGAACACGATCCGCTGTCCGGTGTGTCAACAGGAGTGTATGGATGTTGAAGTCTTGGATAACTTCTTTGTCAAGGATTCCATGGAAGTGCCGAGTAGTACGATGGAAAAGAGCTGTCAGGTGCACGTTTGTTTGGATACAACAATGTCTTTACTGCACTGCATGGGTCACGGCACCAATTAATCTGGTCGGGAATCGAGTTCCATTTTTAAAAAGTCCCATAATCGACTGATTTTATATTTATAACCCCAGTGAGCAGCTGAAGGCGACTGAGACAAGGAACACAAAACTCCATAAGATGTTGATTAATGGAGAAAAATAATCTTTGGAGAAACCAGACTCACTGTGGGGGCCAGTTCCCCACTGACTATCCCCACCCTAACCCTAAACCAGACTCACTGTGGGGGCCAGTTCCCCTCTGACTAACCCCACCCTAACCCTAAACCAGACTCACTGTGGGGGCCAGTTCCCCTCTGACTAACCCCACCCTAACCCTAAACCAGACTCACTGTAGGGGCCAGTTCCCCTCTGACTAACCCCACCCTAACCCTAAACCAGACTCACTGTGGGGGCCAGTTCCCCTCTGACTAACCCCACCCTAACCCTAAACCAGACTCACTGTAGGGGCCAGTTCCCCTCTGACTAACCCCACCCTAACCCTAAATCAGACTCATTGTGGGGGCCAGTTCCCTCTGACTAACCCCACCCTAACCCTAAACCAGACTCACTGTGGGGGCCAGTTCCCTCTGACTAACCCCACCCTAACCCTAAACCAGACTCACTGTGGGGGCCAGTTCCCTCTGACTAACCCCACCCTAACCCTAAACCAGACTCACTGTGGGGGCCAGTTCCCCTCTGACTAACCCCACCCTAACCCTAAACCAGACTCACTGTGGGGGCCAGTTCCCCTCTGACTAACCCCACCCTAACCCTAAACCAGACTAACTGTAGGGGCCAGTTCCCCTCTGACTAACCCCACCCTAACCCTAAACCAGACTCACTGTGGGGGCCAGTTCCCCTCTGACTAACCCCACCCTAACCCTAAACCAGACTCACTGTAGGGGCCAGTTCCCCTCTGACTAACCCCACCCTAACCCTAAACCAGACTCACTGTAGGGGCCAGTTCCCCTCTGACTAACCCCATCCTAACCCTAAACCAGACTCACTGTGGGGGCCAGTTCCCCTCTGACTAACCCCACCCTAACCCTAAACCAGCCTCACTGTGGGGGCCAGTTCCCCTCTGACTAACCCCACCCTAACCCTAAACCAGACTCACTGTAGGGGCCAGTTCCCCTCTGGCTTTTGTTTATATTAAAGTAAAAAATTTGACCCTTTGTTTTTTTTTCTCTCTGCTCTGTTGACAGCCTCAGCTCACATGGTGTTGCTCCCATAACACATCTCTCATGAATTGCATTAGTTGACATTGTATCTTTTGTTCGCAGCTGTGCGTGAGTTGCGATGACAACACTGAGGCGAGCGGTTTCTGCGTGGAGTGTGTGGAGTTTCTGTGCGTCACCTGCATCGAGGCGCATCAGCGTGTGAAGTTCACCAGAGATCACACACTCCGACAAATGACGGAGCTGTCCTCAGGTCTGAACATTAACATGTATCATCAATACAGGACATGAGACGCTTACAGTATGAACGGCTTGATTTAACATTATTCACCTAACTGGCTTTGTTGAGACAGCAAAGTTGATTGGTTGTGCACTAGTTATTAATTAGTTATCGTTGCTTTATGATTAAGATAATTGCTTAGTATGCAAATGAAATTGCATGTAAATCAGTATTACATTTATGTACAGTTTGGTTTTATTACAGTGGCCCCAAAAAGTATTTTAACATTTTAGTCACCCTTAAAAATGTCTGAATGGCAGCCAGTTAGATAACAAAATATCAAAGCAAGTGTCGTATATATGAATGATTGGAAGATCAAGCTCTTGTTTTTTTTTTTAAGCAGAACACTTTTTTTCAGTGTGCAGCAACTATGACAAGCCCATTCAACATTTAATCAGGATTTGTAGGATATGAATTACGTCCATCTATAATTCCTTTTTTACTAGTTAAAATGCTAATTGTTGATATCAGCAATGGAATTACTCCTACTGAAAGTGCCAAGTATCAGTTATCTGAAGAGTAATTAAAGGTATAGAAGTCTGTAACGTGGACTCAGAGAGGGATCCATATGCGGTTTATTTAGCACAGGAAGTTCAGTGTACAGACAGGCAAGGGTCGAATAATCAGGGCAATCAACAATATCAGAGGCAGAGCAGAAATGAGGTAGGGGATCAGGGCACGCAGCAAACAGCAATAGAAGTAGTCCAGGCAGGGTCAAAACACGGGTAGGATAGCACAGGGCATGAATAACGCTCAGAAATGTAGCCGAGGCAAACAAGACTTCACAATGAGTGAACAAACACACAGGACTTAAATAGTTTGAGTCATGTGGAACAGGTTTGTCGTGATCAGTCCAGGTATGTGGGCACTGGGAAATGTAGTCCAATGTTAATACTCAGTTGACAAGACCTCCGGTGGCCGATTGAGGAATCTTCACTGGCGTTCATGACAAAGGCTTTCTTACTATTGACAAACACATTACAGATATCGGAAATTAACATTGCCACTGCCGAAAACCAAATTACACTTATGAAGAATTAGCACATCAGTAGTAAACTGTAGGTATTAATATAAAAGATAGTTTTATGTATTAAGTATTGCATTGCTGATGTCTGTGATTACACTTACAACAGGAGTGAATGACCGATCATTGTCATCATTGTACTAGTGAAAATACAGTTACAGATATAAAAAAAACAATTTACTAGCTGAAATTTCATTTTTGATCTCAAGAATAGTTTTTTCCACAAGTTATGGGGCAAAACATTTTTTTTTCTAGATATCTTTAATTCATATCCTGCACGATTAAAGGCTGATTCGGCTTGCCATACAGGAACTAAATAAAACTGCATAGGAATGCATTTAATATGTTGCGCATGTACTTTTATGAATCATCGTTCACAGAGGCGATGGGGGCGTCCACACAGAAGCCTGTTTTCTGCGACATTCACAAGCAGGAGCCGTTGAAGCTTTTCTGTGAAACCTGTGATCGACTCACCTGCAGAGACTGTCAACTACTCAAACACAAGGACCACAAGTACAGCACACGTTTATATCACATTTACTGACTAAAGGACCATGAGGCTGTAGTAAGAAATCACCTGAAACGAAGATACAAGGATAATAAACACAGAAATAATGTCAGTCCGTCAGTTTTTAAAATCATTAATGTGACACTCATATTTTTATAACTTTGCAAAGACCACGTTAGTCTTGTGTCACAAAAGTCGTGGGGCTATACTTGATAGAGCTGAACTTGGATGGTAGCAGGACATTCCTTTAACATAAATGTATATAATATTGATATCTTCAGCATGAGTTATGATTGAACTGAACAGCTAACAGAGTTTTTCTACAACAGTTACCAATTTATAGAGGATGCATATAAGAACCACAAGGAACACCTGGAAAACATGACCTGTCAGCTTCAGGAAAAGAAGAAATTAATAGAGGACGTATCTAACGCCATCAACAATGGGTAAATATATATTTAAGTAACATTAGCCTAGAGTATCCATTAGTGCTCCTCTTCTTCTGCTCTTGAAGTCTATGGCAGCCCATACATAGGAATGTTTGGCACACTGATAAAGGACACTTTCAAATGTAACTGTCCAGACGCGGAGGCAACTGAGATTCGTTAAAAACTAATTGAAATAAATACAATATTTGTTGTATTTATGTTCAGCTCTAAAATATTTAATTGCTATGAAATTAATTTTGAAAACCCCTTATCCAGTAATCATGAATAACAGGAATAATTTTGGAAATTTATTGTAATAGAGAATTTTCTGTTATATTGTGTTATATTATATTATTATTATTGCCACTGTTCAAATATAATATCCAAATAAAATAAATGCAAATCTTCCAAGTTAATACTATATCTATGTTACGTTTATGTTGTTATTAACAGTCTTCAGCAAGTGGATGAAAATCGCAAGACTGTGGCGAACGAGATAAAAAAATCCATCTGCAATCTCATAATGGAGATCAACAGGAAAGGAAAGATTTTAGTCAATCAACTCGAGGTACTGTTCAATATTTATCCTATTAAAATATGATATATTTGATATGATGTGTTATACATAACTATGTTTAATATTAAGGCGATCACAAAAGACCATGAAACTCTACTGAAAAGGCAGCGACAGGATGTGACCTCACTCTCCACACATCTCGATCACGTGATCAACTTCACTAAGTGGGCAACAGCCAGTAACAGTGGAACTGCCCTCCTCTACTGCAAACGCTTGGTAAGAGTATTGGTCGGTCATTTGGTCCCACATGTGCATTTGAAGTGTTTTTGAATGAATCTTTTAAGTAAACAAATCTTTCTTGTTCATTTTCATTGAATGACTGTGTTCACGTTTGTGTTCGTTTGAGTTAAGGATTTAATGACTCACTTATAACATAAGATGTTCATTTGTCGCCACCTTCTGAGCTAAACATGTAATTTGCAGAAATGGTCAGAGAGCAAATTTCTTTGCAATTCTTCCCATAAGTCCTGCACCCCAGAGTCTTCTCTTTACTGTTGTACATGAAACTGGTGTTGAGTGGGTAGAATTCAATGAAGCTGTCAGCGGAGGACATGTGAGGCGTCTATTTCTCAAACTAAATGTACGAGACTCTGATGTACTTCTCCTCTTGTTTAGTTGTACATCTGGTCTTCCACATCTCTTTCTGTCCTTGTTAGAGACAGTTGTTCTTAGTCTTTGAAGACTGCAGTGACACCTTTGGATGAAATCTGCAGTTTTTTGGCAACTTCAAGCTTTGTATCGCCTTCATTCCTCAAAACAATGATTGACTGACGAGTTTCTAGAGAAAGCCGTTTCTTTTTTGCCATTTTTGACCTAATATTGACCTCAAGACATGCCAGTGTATTACATACTGTGACAACTCAAAAACAAACACAAAGACAACGTTCAGCTTCTTTTAATGAATCAAATATCTTTCAACTGTGTTTGATATAATGGCGAGTGATTTTCTAGCACCAAATGATCCATTTATCATGATTACTCAAGGAGGAGGTGTTGGAGTGATGCTGCTGTCTAGATTTGATCAAAAATGACTTTTTTCAAATAGTGATGTGCTGTTTTTACAGCAGTAATGTCCTGACTATACTTTGTGATCAGTTGAAGGTGAATTAAAGTACCAATTTCCATCCGAAACATCAAAATCTGAACATTATTCCAAACTTTGTCCACCAGTGTACGTTAGCTTTTGCTGTGAAAATAACACACGAGAGCAAGTGATCTCCTGATACTACCCAAGGTCATTAGGACTAATCAAATGAAAAAAAGAGACATATAATTAGGCTGATTTGATGGCAACTTGTGATTGAAATTTAAAGTGTGAAATGTTTGTGTTTAGCCTGTGTAATAACAATTAGATCAAATAATGTAATATGTAATAATTGCGACAGGTGGACTCATGTTGCTGTTCGTCTGACGGTCTTTTTTCTCCTCAGATCACGTGTCAAATCCAGTACCTCATGAGAGCGAAGTGCAACATCTCGTATGTTCCTCAGAGTTCAGTTCGATTCCAGTGTCGAACAACCTTTTGGGCTTCAAATGTTGATCTTGGTAAGATGCTTCCACAATCGATCATTTATGCTCTTAATGTTCTTATGGGCCCATCTCTGGACATGTAATAACATTTGTGACACCCTAAATGACAATCTTAATATGCTAATGAGTATTGTTGATTGAATAACTGCTGTGAAAATCATATGATGCATTTTCTTTCAGCGTTGTCGCTGTTTCTTTTGAATAATGAAAAAGCATTTTATTGAAAAAAGAAAAGCATCTTTCAGTTACTGCTTTTTTGAATAATGAAAAAGGCAAGTGACTTTCTTCATTAAAGTGAAATGAATGAAGGGGCTCTCAATGAATGTAACATTATAATATCAGAAGTTGTCCATATTCCTCATGCGCCATTTTCCAAGTATTTTCATGTAAAACCTGTATAATTAAACTGGTTTAAGGTTTAGACCAACAAGTGGATTTTAAATTCCCCAAACTTTGAGAACAACTTATTTATAGTATGGTTTGTAATATTGTGAAATTCATGCAGATTTACAACTTCTCTTTTTTTGAGGAGATTTTTTCTTTTTCTCCACTATTTGGAATGCCCAATTCCCAATTCGCTCTAAGTCCTCGTGGTGGTGTAGTGACTCGCCTCAATCCGGGTGGTGGAGGATGAATCTCAGTTTTCTCCGCGTCTGAGACCGTCAATCCGCGCATCTTATCACGTGACTTGTTGAGCGTGTTACCATGGAGACGTAGTGTGTGTGGAGCCTTCACACTATTCCCCGCGGCATCCACGTACAACTCACCACACGCCCCACCGAGAGCAAGAACCACATTATAGCGACCACGAGGAGGTTACCCCATGTGACTCTACCCTCCCTAGCAACCAGGACTATTTGGTTGCTTAGGAGACCTGACTGGAGTCACTCAGCACGCCCTGAATTCAAACTCACGACTCCAGGTGTGATAGTCAGCGTCAATACTCGCTGAGATACCCAGACCCATATGATTTACAACTTCAGCATTCTTTAGTTATCAAATTGATATGGCGCTATGTTTTTGTTTTTGGTCAGGATCTATTATCTATTATTATCTACTATTTATTTAAAAAAGTACATTACAAAAGCAATTCATATGAACAGTGACTGTAATACATTTGTTCTATGATGAACATGTTTTCACTTTCTGATTTGAAAGTAATTTTAAAATTAAAAAGTGTGTGCGCGAGGGTGAGCGTGAGGGTGTGACTGCGTGCGTGCGTGTGTGTGAGTGTCCGTGACTGTGCGTGACTGTATGCGTGCGTGTGTGTGTGCATGTGAGTGCGTGTGTGTGTGAGAGCGTGCGCGTGAGTGTGCATGCGAGTGTGCGTGAGTGTGCGTCTGAGTGAGTGTCTGAATGTGTGCGCGAGCACGCGTATGTGGCAATGTGAATATTACAATGAGTGAGAAATCACCTCAAGTTCTCAAATATGTCCATGTTATACTTGACCTATAAAACTTCATTTAAAACATTCGTATTGTGGGATAGGTTATTCACCTAATATTGAAGTTGTATAGTTTATGCATGCATTATCTTTATTTTGTATAAATTAAATTAAATTATACAATTATACAAAAGATCCCTGAAATTCTGGGGTCTATTCTGATAGTACCAAAGGAAAAACTTGCTGGGTTAACTCACCATCTGAGGGTGTCTGGTGCTCTGATGTCTCTTGAGAATGATATGGAGGAAATAATGTATGTATTAAGTTGTTGTTTAATGTGATATATGCCCGGTGATAATCCTATGATGATGTCATCAGAGCATGTGGAACATCAGCACCCTTACTTGCCAAATATAGCCTACTGAATTTAGTTGAGGGGAAAAAAAGGACTGTCTACACCAGAGAACACAAACATACCTGACTTTGTTCCAAATTGCATATAGACTGTGTATAATAGGCTATATAGGAAGTAGTATTTTTAATGCTGTGTAACAGTGTGTGCCCATTCAAAAGCAGCAAGGCGTTACTCCTCTCTCTCTCTTTCTCTCTCTCTCTCTGACTTATTGCATAAAAAACATGAACGTATATCAGAAGTCTTGTTGAACGGTACAATACAACTTACTGAAATGTGTCATATCTCATGTATTCTGACAATCTGTAAATGTTGAAATGACATGGAGAATATCTCATGCTTTTCCGTTAGCGCTCAAGTGACACCAAGTGACAATCGCACACGCAGTCTGTTCATGTTTCATACGCAAGTCTCTCGCCACAAATCACACAGTCAATTAGCTCTTTCTCCATTGCCTCAATGAAACCAAATTTAATACAAATAAATCATAATAAATCCACATAAATACTTATGAATAAATAAAACGACATTAATCCACATTTTCTTTTTACCACATGTTTTTCTCTTTTACTGACACTATATTAACTGATTTGGTTTGGCTAGCTTACCTTGTTGTTTTGATTGTTTCTTAGTACTGTTCAATTAGAATAAGCAGCTTTGCCACATCTTTAAACAAACCTGGGAGCACTCTCACGGGCCTACGTTAGACACACTGTATGTCTTTATCTCATAAACAATTAAATATGATTCAGATACTTTAAATTGCCCTATTTAATTGAGCTTTATTACTAAATTAATTGTAACTTTTTAACTTATTCCATTTTTTCTTCTTGTAACAGTCAAAATAGAGAGCTTCACAACCCCCCGTGAAGCTCTGGCGACCCTCAGTCGGGGTCGTGACCCCCAGTTTTTGAATCACTTAGTTAATGCATTAACTTTGGCAGCTATAAAATACTAAAATAAAAACTAAATATACCAAAAAACTACATTGAAATGACGAATTTAAAATACATATTTCAAAGCTATAATAATGCTGCTTTATTAACCACTAATTTGTATCATGGTTTGCAAAATAGTAAAATATCAACTTCAGCTTTAAGTTCTCATAAATGTTCCTGATTGTTTTCGCAGGTTCTCTAATTGTAGAGAAAATTCCATTCCGTCATCTGAGTGGTCCACAGTCGTTGTCTTTCCATCAAATGAACACAGGGCCCAGACCGGATGGTGTTCAGGGTGGGTTCCTGAGCATGCAGCAGCAACAACAACAACAACAGCAACAGCAGCAGCAGCAGCAGAGACAGAGCACGCTTGTGCAGCTGCAGATGCAGGTGGAGAAACTGAGCCAGCACACCAACCGACATCAACCACCTAATCAGTGGCCATGGTGCCATGGCATACGCTTACCTGGACCGCCCCCTCATAGACCCCTGCAGGGCGGGTCACCATCTCAGTCTTTACCCAGCATGCCTCAACACGGGCGGCGATATAATGCGAGGAGCCCTCCACCTATACTGCAGCCCTCGGCTCTGCCTCCACAGGTGAGGTGCCGTTTTACAGCAAGTGTGCTCTAAATATGGCATTTTTACAGTTGTGCTCATAAGTTTACTTTACCCTAGAACAAACTGTGAGATTTTGTATATTTAGTACTTCCATGAAGAAGCTGCAAAACACACTCCCACACCCATGTTTAAAAGCTCACCTTACATGCATACAGTGCACTAATTGCAAATGATTGCCCTTATTTTACAGAAACCCCCATTAAAAAAATGTTTCAATAATCAATAAATAATATTGTATATTTTTGTAATATTATGATGAACATACATTTCTTTCTTGTTTTTTTATCCTGTCATTGAAAGGACGTATTTTTCCCTCTATCACTCAATCACAGTATACAGATCTGAAATGCAGGTGGAGCACTCACACAGTTAGGAATTCAGTCTGTTTTGTGATCCCAAACACCTTTCCCTCTGTTTCTTTGAATATCTCGGCCTCTGAGTGGACTAGAAGTTTAACCCTCTGGGGTCGACGGACATGCCGGCGCGTCCTGCTGGATATTTTCATCATTACAGCAGAAACAACTGAAATACTCTGTCATTTTTGGGTATACAGATAAGTGTAAGACATCATTAGAGACTATAAAGTGTCTACTTTTATTTGTGTACACTCACAATAACAACAAATCTTGTGCTTTTGTAAAATAAAGAAAATAAAAAGGGTGAGCTTTCAGCAGTCTCTGTGTTCACAAGCATATTTCAGAAACACGTCACAAAAATGAAAACTGAAACTCAGCAAATACTTATCATACAAACATGAAACATATGTCTAAAAAAGCTTAAAATGTCTACTTTTAAATAAAACAATTTAAATTTAAAACAATTATTCTCCTGCAATGCAATCTGTTTCAAACAAAGCGATGTACAGTTTTTCCAAGGCTATCTAATTATCTGTAATGTGATCACACCCATCAGCAGAGCGCGCCATTCATACGCTGATGTGCTGAAGCTATCAATGCAAATGTACACGCCCCCAGCCATGAGGTCTGATGTAAACACAACTCAACTTTTCTGCGTGTTTGTAACGATACACAGGCGACTGTGAGGTTTGATTGAAACACATTTCATTAATTTTTCTACGCGTTTACAACGATACACAGACGAGAAAGCTCCAGGATATTATTGAAGAGTTAACATTTTCCGCAGAATAAGAGCGGGAATCCGATGAATGTTTAAAGCAGGTATTTAAATTGTATGCTGTATGATATAAATATGATATGTAATATGATATAAAAATAATATGAATGTTTAGATTATATTTGATCTTGTGTTTATGCTGCCTCATTATCATCAACAAAGCTTGTGCTTGCAAATATGTGTTCAGGTTAAAAGAGTAAAATAAACTTTAAATATGCCCATATTAGAAAATCAGCATATTATAATGATTTCTGAAGGATCATGTGACACTGAAGACTGCAGTAATGATGCTGAGAATTCAGATATGATCACAAATTGCATTTTACAATATATTAAAATAGAAAACTGTTCTTTTAAACTGTAAAAAGAGTTCAGAATATCAATGTTGTGTCTGTATTTTTGATCAAATAAATCCAGTCTTGGTGAGCAGAAGAGATTTCTTTTAATGGTAGTGTAGGTCTGAAATTAATTAAAGTCTTTATGTAAAGAAAATGTATAGTCAGATTACTTCTTTTAACTTAAAACTTGATTTTGATCATTAAGTCTCCTCACATTCATTCTCTTTCTGTCACATTCCTCATTGATAGGCCAGGGGAGGGGTCTTTGTCTCCTCAGGTGTGAATTACAATCAATATTCATGATAGTTCACGCCTCCTCGCATATGACCTTTCTAAAAGTGTCTTACAAAAGTGAAATGACTATATTGTTTTGTATGAATGAGTGATCAGGATGGTTTTCACATTATTTTGTAGCAAAAACTCTAGGCTACAAGATCCAGTTCTCAAAAGTCTTGTGGACAAATATTTAGTATGTGTTATATGACCTTATTTCAGTGACCTAACATTTTAGTTTTTTAATAAACCACGCATAAACATTATTTTCTCAAAACTACTCTAAGTCTACTGGACTTTATCCTCTTACCACTACCCTATCTTCACATAGCCCGAGCTTTCTGCGAGGATGCCAGACCCCCCCTTTATTTTTCCCTTTGGTTTGTTATTTATTATTTTTTTTTAAAACACCACACCCAATGTGTCTGTCTCTTGTTCAACCTGCCTCACCCTCAAGATTAAGGAAAATCTTATACCTCATTCATGTGGTCCCTTAAATATTGTGCTTTCTTTAAAGCTGCACTACAGAACTTCTATAGACAACCTAAAATCCCAAGTAACTTGCGGAGAAACATTTTACGTCAGTTGTGTTTGACATTGCTCTTCTGCACGGATGAATCTCGTGGTTTGAGGAAGCCTGTTTTGCCTGTGATCATGGAGATTTTCATCAGCAGAGCCTTTTGAAAAAATGCATTTATAACCGAGATATTACTTGCTTTGAGGAAGACAAATAACACTCTTATTTACAGATTTATGATTTTTCAACTTTTACCCACCAAACTATCTTTGTATTGTACTGCACATATAAATGCAAGAGGTGAAACTTGTGGTATGGCTGATATAAGTTTAATGGATTAGTAAACAATATCCCCAGAGTCATTTTCATTCATTAAAGCATGAGAACCAATAGCTAAATAACATACCAAAATATCATATCCAAGCATTATAGCGAGTAAACAACTTGGCAAAAACAATTCAACATCCATCTGGAGACTGCTGTGCTGATGACTTGACCGTCAACACAAACCGTGACGCGATCGCCAGCTCTTCATTCTGTGCTTATGGAGAAATAATGTAAATCTGCAATTTCACGTCCAATTCCACCCGATTATTGAAGGTTTATTGTAGTGAATTAGGGTAAGGCAAGGACAGGGTTTTGAATATGGATTTTCACTTATGGACTTGTGTTCATTTTTAAACAAAAAATCGTACGTAGTGCAGCTTTAAACTAGAAGAATAATTGTGTAATTCTGAACTTGATGTCTTTGTTTCTCATAGAATCTGAGTGGACTCATCAATAATCCCATCTACCCTCCTAAACCAGTGGAGGTGCTGCCGAGAGGACGCTATCCCCACAATGCTGCTGTCTCTGGTGCAGGTTCACTTCCTTCTCCGCATGCTCTCCAGCAGGTTAGTGTGATAAAACACAAATTCTGAGCTTCTGTGCAGAATATTGACTGATAGCCAATTAATTGGCCAATATTTGCCTCTATTTTGCGTCAGCTGATAACCATGCCGGTTTGGTTTAGTGACAAAAATCTATTTATATATATATATATACACATGACTGTATAGGCATTCTTTTCACCATCTTCTGATCAGTGAATGGATACTGAACCATTTGTGCCGAAAAGTGATTAATTGACGATCGATTAATCAATCGAGCCTAATCAATTAAATTATTAACAATGATTAATCAATCATTGATTTATCATTAACATCCCTATATCCTACCCTTTTACATACTTGTGCATTTGATCTTACATATAAACTTACATTTCTTGTACATTTGTCAACTACCCACATTGTACATTTGAACATTATTTCATCAGTTGTCTCTAGAAATCAGCCTCAACCATTGAAAACTCAAACTAAATGTTTGCATATGTATTTGAATGTGTGTTCTGAATATGCTAAAAACTCTGTTGATTTCTTTGAAGCAAAACTTTCAGGTGACATCGTACCTGAACAGGAGATGTGAACCCAGTGTGCTTTTGTCTGGTCAGAGGCAGAATTATCCCCCAGCTTCGCTCTCCACACCATCAGATCGAGCTGGTACGCTTAATGATCTAAAACTCATCTAATGGTTGTGTAGTTCATTATAGACTTTAATCAGAGAAAATGTGACAGTGTGTTCAATGTGTTGAACCTCTTTGTCGATTAGGGCTGTACCATACAGTCATATATCAATAAATTGCGATTCTTTATTATTCTTATTGTACTGATATTTAGATATTTCTATTTTGTATTTATTTATGCTTGAATTCGTATAATTTCCTCTGAAAATCCCCACATTTCTCAGGTCACCTTACTGGACACACTGAAAACAAACTGAAAACCAATTATTTTATTGCGATGCATTACAATGTATTGAATTATATTAATCATGACATGCATCGTATTTGAGGAATTTGGTGACACCCAGCCATATTGTTGATTATTTAGCAGACATAAACATCCATTTAGTCTAGACGGACTTAAGTCTATAATATTTATTCCATGAACAACAAGTATGTTGTGTAAGAGCAGTGGTATACACCACCCGTCAAATGTTTTCAGACTCCTACTTATTCTTTATTGTTAAACATAATTTAAGCAAACCAGAATATTCTTTCAGAATATGGCCATTTTCTATAATACACATTTTGAAAGTTATAAAAATAACTGAAAATGCTTAGAGTACAGACAACCATACATTATTGCAACATTTGTTCTCAGTACGTTTCATTTGTCCTAATAATTTCTTTTTGTTAGAACATGGATCAATCATTTCACAACTTCTGCAGATTAAAATGATTTCAAACACCACAAAAACCTCTTACTACAATAAATGTAACTTTTAGTGGAGTGAATTAACTCTAGATGAGGTTTCTTTGTCATTTATTTTTGTTCACTGATACATTCAGCAATAATTTTTGTAAATCACACCTTAACCAGTTGGGGGCAACAATTGAACGTCTGAGTCATTAAACCATTGATAAAGAGTCATCTAATTATACTTTATTCAAATGTGTGGCTACAAATCTACTAAGAAAATGTTTTCCCCACAAATGACAGCAAAGCATAGATATCATTTTTTGAAAACAATATTAGCTAAAAATAACAGATTTATTTACGTCCTGATGTCATTGTAATGAAATCAGTCACTTTTACTCATAATTCATCCTGCCACTTTTTCTCCTTGTTGAAGGAGATTACCAAAGTAAACGAATGACACTCCTCCTCTCCTTCAGTTGGTCAACAGATCCTCACTCATTCAGCAATGGGGTAGATGCGCTCAATGGGTCAAACCAATGAAATGCTCCTTCACAGCCTGCACTCTAATGCTATTGTCTCACGCTATTATCAGTCTTTACAGGCATGAAAAGCCACTAAAGCAGTCTTTGCTCTTCAAACTAGAGCTTGTTGGCTTTGAATGGGAGAGATGTCAGTGAACAAGAAATATGATCGAGTGTATGGAGGTTAACAGGAATGATTCATTCACTTAAAAGATGATTCCTTCGCAAATGAAACATCACTACTGTATGCAACGTACTTGTAGAAAGCATGCAGCTAGCAAGATTTACGTTGCATCAAGAATATTAATGAACCATGGGAATTTTTTATCAGCGGCGCTGCTGAATGCATATAGGGCAAAGACTGTGAAAGTATAGTAATTACATAGTGAACAAAAATCATACTAAATTAACTAATTTCATGCATATAAGATTTGAAGGCAAGTCAAGCTTTATTATAAGCCCAAGGGGCGAGTTTTGGTGCAGCATAAAAATGAGGAAACATATAATACAAATACATTAAAACAATAATTAAATTAAATGACACTAACATAAAAACACATCATTCAAACACCTTACAAGTTTAAAAGCCTTACTGCAGTGGGGATAAAGGATTTCCTATACCGATAACTTTTATGTTTTCTAGGCATACTTTAATGAACACCAGAAGGAAGCACTACAAATTCATGAAACAGTGGGTGGTTAGGCATTCTGTAAAACAAACCGTTCAAAAATATTTGATAATCCGTTCTGCTTAATGCCTGTGATCTTACCACATTGGTTGACAAAACCATTCAGTGTGTTTCGTACAGTACAGGTACAGCAAAGTACAGGTTCGATGGAAGATTTATAATATATGCTCATAAGAGTCCTACTGATATTAAAAGAAGAGAGCCTTTTGCATAATGCCTCAGCATTGCGTCAAAACGCTACTTGTTGTCAATGATAGTTCCAAGGTACTTGTAACTACTAGCCCAATCCACCATTTGAATATTTATGAATGTTGGTTGCGGGACAATAGGGCTAGATCTAAAATCAATTACCATATCTTTACTCTTGTACATTTACTTGCAAAAAATCATTTAGATTCATAGATTTTCAAAACCATGAGAAACGTACAATTAGTTAAGTGTGTCCAAACCTGTTACTGGTTGTGTATATTTATGTAAATACACCACATCTTCTCTCTTTTCTTTGACCTTCAGCACAAGGAAGACTGTTTTCTCAAATGTCTGTCACCTCGTCGGAACCAAAGACCAAGTAAATATTCTACTAATATTCTTCTGTTAATTGGAGTTGTTTGCTGCAGTGATGTTCTTGTGTTTGCCATTTTCATTTGTTTGTGTCTGCATTATTTTGAAGTTCTGGGCTCTGGAAGCGAGTAGAGGCCCCTCAGAGTGGTCCTTCAAACCCCTCTACTAAGAGAAGGCGCAGGACATCCCCAGGCCCGGTTATTGTCATCAAAGATGAACCAGAGGATGATGATGAAGTTCATTTTGTAAGTGTTTATTCAAACAGTACCTTAGTCTTTAATAGCTAAATGCTGAGCAGATTTTATGAAACACAAAAGAATGTTATACAGGTTTTAAACAAAATGAGGGTGAAAAAATGATTACAGAATGTTCATTTTTTGGTGTATTTTTGTCTACGTTAGGTCAAGAGCAGTGCTAAAGCCAGTCTTCCAGACAGCACGGGTGTTCAGTCCCAGACGCCACAGCAGGGTGAGCAGCCATCAGAGACAACCCCAGAAATAGATGAAGACCCCAATGAGGACTGGTGTGCAGTGTGCCAGAACGGAGGAGAACTGCTCTGCTGTGATAAATGCCCCAAAGTCTTCCATCTTAGCTGCCATATCCCAACTCTTACTGCATCACCAAGGTAAAAGTGTCATTCTTGATGGGGCCGTGTGTAATTTCTGGGCCACTAGTGGCACCAAATAAAATTGCAATTTGGTTTAGTGACCCAACTGAATGGGACATAACAATACTGGCCAACCAATAGCATGAAATTGGGATGTGACTATCGGTTTGGTTGACCAGTGGAAGATGGGTGTAGTGTTTCAAACTTGTTTGAAAACAGTAATTATTTTTGACAACGGAAGTGACAGAAATTATTCACATTTCTTAATCTTAAATTTATAACCCCAAAATGGAAATCATAAACAAGACCCCAGTGAAAATTCTAAAGTACTGAATGAAATTGATTGCATAATAAAGCTTTCACCTACAAGATGAATCTGACAAATCTGATTGTGGTTTCTGTTTGTATTTGTAGTGGTGAGTGGTTTTGTACATTCTGTCGTGACCTTACCACACCTGAAATGGAGTATAACAATGGTTGCAAAGAATCAGACAATGTGAAGAAGGATCCGGATTCTGAAGTATTTACTCCTGTGGATAGACGAGTATGAACAACTTTTCTTTCAGTTTTATTATAGTTAAGTTGTTCCCAGACCTGTTCCGGAGGCCCCCAACACTTGTTGTATGCATCATTTATCTGACTTTGAGTACGAGCTGTTAAATGGAATCAGATGTATTTGAAGAAGCCAGATCTTGGATCAGTGCCAAAAATGTGTAGTGTTGAGGGGGTCTTCAGTAACGGGTTTGAGAACCACTGATTTTGTTGACTCCTCATCAGAGTGGCTAAAATGGTTTTATATTTGCAAAATATTTAGAAGTAGGATTTAAAGACAACTTTCATGATACATTTGTTGTGTTCACGCAGAAATGTGAGCGGCTGCTGCTTCGTCTTTACTGCAATGAGCTCAGCACAGATTTCCAGGAACCTGTAACACCATCAGTAAGATCAAATATCTAACATGCCATTCTAGATAATGACATTTTTATTGTTTTTCAAGGGAAAATATAGGTAAACAACATCAGCAAAATCAAACACAAAGAGCACAATACACAACTGAACATACTCGAGTATAAAATACAGTTTTTTACATACTGGCCAATATTTGGCTCTATTTTGCATCAGCTGATAACCATGCCTGTTTGGTTTAGTGACAAAAATGATAGTACAGTACTACATACTGTGCAGGGTAAACGTTCGTTGGTGCTACTGCTGAGTCCATGGCTGAGAAAATAACTGTCCCAGTTAAGTGTTGTTACTCCAGATGAGATGTAAGATTGAGCCAACCATCTGATGACAGCAGACTGAATAAAAGCTGCAGGAACTTGCCTAAATGTGCTGCGAGATAAAGCACCATGTATAGAATGTCCACAATTGATTGTAACAGTGACCCATCTTTGGCACCAAGATTTTACAGGAAGTACTCCAACGCTTGGCTGAATAATGTTTCAGAAACTGGGAGCTGATTACATCAGGTTCTGCTGCCGGATGGTCAACAAAGTGGGGAGGTGATGTCTTCACTGGGTGGTAGAGGTAGAGACTGA
Source organism: Xyrauchen texanus (assembly GCF_025860055.1). Lineage (NCBI taxonomy): Eukaryota > Metazoa > Chordata > Actinopteri > Cypriniformes > Catostomidae > Xyrauchen > Xyrauchen texanus. The sequence goes on from NC_068320.1 coordinate 343,538, forward strand.
AAAGGGTAGCATATTCAGTTTGTGGTAAAGGTTGAGAAGGGGACTTTAATGGGTGAGGCGTTAGTGTCTTTAATGGGTGGTTGAAGCAGTGTAGTTGTCTGGAAAAGGGAGTATTTTCATTGGGTGGTAGTGTAGTGGTCTAGTATGGAGAGGTAGTGTCTTCAGTGGGTTGGAGAGGTAGTGTAGTGGTCTAGTATGGAGAAGTATTGTCTTCAGTGGGTTGAAGAGGTAGTGTAGTTGTCTAGTATGGAGAAGTATTGTCTTCAGTGGGTTGTAGAGGTAGTGTAGTGGTTAGTATGGAGCGGTAGTGTTTTCAGTGGGTTGTAGAGTTAGTGTACTAGTCTAGTATGGAGCGGTAGTGTCTTCAGTGTGTTGTAGAGTTAGTGTACTAGTGTAGTATGGAGAGGTAGTGTCTTCAGTGGGTTGTAGAGGTAGTGTAGTGGTCTAGTATGGAGAAGTATTGTCTTCAGTGGGTTGTAGCGGTAGTGTAGTGGTCTAGTATGGAGAAGTATTGTCTTCAGTGGGTTGTAGAGGTAGTGTAGTGGTATAGTATGGAGAGGTAGTGTCTTCAGTGGGTTGTAGAGGTAGTGTAGTGGTATAGTATGGAGAGGTAGTGTCTTCAGTGGGTTGTAGAGGTAGTGTAGTGGTCTAGTATGGAGAAGTATTGTCTTCAGTGGGTTGTAGAGGTAGTGTAGTGGTATAGTATGGAGAGGTAGTGTCTTCAGTGGGTTGTAGAGGTAGTGTAGTGGTATAGTATGGAGAGGTAGTGTCTTCAGTGGGTTGTAGAGGTAGTGTAGTGGTATAGTATGGAGAGGTAGTGTCTTCAGTGGGTTGTAGAGGTAGTGTAGTGGTCTAGTATGGAGAAGTATTGTCTTCAGTGGGTTGTAGAGGTAGTGTAGTGGTATAGTATGGAGAGGTAGTGTCTTCAGTGGGTTGTAGAGGTAGTGTAGTGGTCTAGTATAGAGAGGTAGTGTCTTCAGTGGGTTGTAGAGGTAGTGTAGTGGTATAGTATGGAGAAGTATTGTCTTCAGTGGGTTGTAGAGGTAGTGTAGTGGTTAGTATGGAGCGGTAGTGTTTTCAGTGGGTTGTAGAGTTAGTGTACTAGTCTAGTATGGAGCGGTAGTGTCTTCAGTGTGTTGTAGAGTTAGTGTACTAGTGTAGTATGGAGAGGTAGTGTCTTCAGTGGGTTGTAGAGGTAGTGTAGTGGTCTAGTATGGAGAAGTATTGTCTTCAGTGGGTTGTAGCGGTAGTGTAGTGGTCTAGTATGGAGAAGTATTGTCTTCAGTGGGTTGTAGAGGTAGTGTAGTGGTATAGTATGGAGAGGTAGTGTCTTCAGTGGGTTGTAGAGGTAGTGTAGTGGTATAGTATGGAGAGGTAGTGTCTTCAGTGGGTTGTAGAGGTAGTGTAGTGGTCTAGTATGGAGAAGTATTGTCTTCAGTGGGTTGTAGAGGTAGTGTAGTGGTATAGTATGGAGAGGTAGTGTCTTCAGTGGGTTGTAGAGGTAGTGTAGTGGTATAGTATGGAGAGGTAGTGTCTTCAGTGGGTTGTAGAGGTAGTGTAGTGGTATAGTATGGAGAGGTAGTGTCTTCAGTGGGTTGTAGAGGTAGTGTAGTGGTCTAGTATGGAGAAGTATTGTCTTCAGTGGGTTGTAGAGGTAGTGTAGTGGTATAGTATGGAGAGGTAGTGTCTTCAGTGGGTTGTAGAGGTAGTGTAGTGGTCTAGTATAGAGAGGTAGTGTCTTCAGTGGGTTGTAGAGGTAGTGTAGTGGTATAGTATGGAGAAGTAGTGTCTTCAGTGGGTTGTAGAGGTAGTGTAGTGGTAAAGTATGGAGAGGTAGTGTCTTCTGTGGGTGGCAGATTTAGTGTAGCAGTCAGGAATGGGAAAGTAGTGTCTTCATCGGGTGTACAGGTATTTACAGTGCATCCGGAAAGTATTCACAGCGCTTCACTTTTTCCACATTTTGTTAGGATACAGCCTTATTCCAAAATTGGAACTGTAGCTGTAACATAACAAAATGTAGAAAAAGTGAAGTGCTGTGAATACTTTCCGGATGCACTGTATGTTGTCTAGAATGGGTGAGGCGGTGTCTTAAGTTGGTCACAAAAAAATTCGTAATAGTAATGTTGTGCTGTACCTGTACTCACTACCCACCATAGGATACTGACTTCAGAAGTGGTACATTAACAGACTCTTATTGCTGTTAAACTTCAAAATACCATCATAGTAATTGCAATGAACAATGTCGTCTCTTGTGAATTGGTTCCACATGTGATTTTGATCAGACCATTTCATGAGACTACAGTGTTTGTATTCCTCATTTTGTCATACTCGGTGCTGGTCTAGTTTTTCTATTTATTTTGAAGCCAAGGCCAGACTATGTTTCCCAGGCCGTAGCTTTGCTATCAACTGGATGTCTCACGTGTTCTCTACAATTCTATGTTAGATCTTAGCTAAAAGCATCCAAACACCCAATATCAAATCTTTCCATTTAATGACCAGAACTGTTTTCTCTTTGGCGTACTTACCCTGTTTTACTCTTCAAATTTCAGTCGATGCCAGAGTACAGTGAGATAATAAAGACACCAATGGACCTCTCTGTTATCAGAAGCAAACTGGAGAACACTGGATATAAGACCCCAGAGGATTTTGTTGTGGATGTCAGGTTGATTTTCAAAAACTGTGCAACTTTCCATAAGGTATGTCGACATTGGTTGTGTTCCATTTCAGATGCTAATAATATGATCATAAAGATCCTGATACAGTATCTTCAAGAACTTGATTCTACTTAAAACATACAACTTAGTGTTGGGGAGAGAAACTGACATACATTAGTGATGCTACTAACTTAACTACATATTTCAATAATGTCCGCTGTTTTCAAAATAATGTGCATTTTCCAGTAACAAGCTAATTTTTCAACAAGTAGCAGTGTAGCTTGACAAAAAGGTGTTTTTATCACTGTTTTTATGTCACATTAGATTGTGCGTGCAGCTTTAGAGCTAAGCACGCTGAGAAGTTGTAGCTTTAAAGATAAAGCTCATAAATTAAAAGTAGCTTCCCTGAATAAATATATATATATATATATATGATAAACAGTGGTTGCTGCTTGACTGGGCTGCACCATGCAAATCTAACATCTGATGTTGAGTTTTAATGTTTTTTAGGAGGATACTGAGATGGCTAGTGTTGGAACTAATCTGGAGAATTTCTTTGAGGAGCAGTTGAAACTCTTGTATCCAGAACGAACGTTTGCTGGCATAAAGGAGGAAGATGTTGCTTCTGTGGCTCCTGAGAAAACTTCAAGTCCTTCATCAGAGACTGCTCAAGATACTTTGCAAGAAGAGGTAATTGTGGGACCCTCCAGTGAAGAAGTCCCTCAGGGAGAATCTCATCCTACAGATATGGAAGAGGGGCCAGAGAAGTTGAACACCCCTGTGGACTCTTGTCCTGTAAACACAGGCACAGACACAGACAGTAAAGCAGCTCAGGATCTGGAGGGTAATCAGACTTCCTCAAAGAATCTTCCTTCATGACTGGATGGTGACATAAACACTGTCGCAAGAGCGTGAAATCTCATGGATCATTGGCAATAATTTTATTGTATATGTTAATTGTTTTAAGCATTTGGAATATAGGCAATGCAACCACTACAAATGTTATATAACAATGTGATGTGTACTATAGGCACAATCAAATAATAATAATAATAATTTGAGATTTCCATTTAATTGATAATGCAATTACCCATACAACAAACTAAAGATCTGACAAACATGCTATTATTATGCCACTCATTATTTTCACATGTAAATGAGCTTTGCAGTTTGCTGCAAATTATTGGTAAAAGTTAGCAGCTCTTCACCGGTAGTGCTGAATCTGCTGCAAATTGGCGGCATGGGTACACAGGAGTAGAACAGAAACTGAACATAAGTCATGTAATTCAAGTAATCGTTCTTTCGAATTTTCAAATCGAACTTTCTCTTATGAAAATCAGAACATTCTCCATTGTTGCCAAAGGTTTGCCGGAGGTTCACCACTACCGCTGAGGAGCTGCAAACTTCTGGCAAACATTTGCAACAAATCAAAAACTCTTTTGCTCATTTAGATTTGTTTAAATGGATGTGCCGTTATTTTTTTATTTATTTTTTGTGGAACAGAAAATTAGAAATTTAAGCCGAATCTTCACAGACCTCTTTTCCATACAACAACATTTCATAGTAATCATCTGTCAAGGTCTAAAATGGAAAAAAACTGCCATAAAAGTTGTCCATATAATTTGTTAACTTTGTGTGAGGAATAGTCCCAGTTTTTTTTACTGATAATCTTACCCCTGTTGAAGCTTGCATCCAGTGCGGTATCAAAAGGTGCATTTCCACCATCAGGCCGAATGGTTCGGAGCATGGTGAGGAACGGTTCCAGTAGCATTTCCACTTTCTCTGCCTGGATTTCTGAGCACGGTTGGCTAACCATGCTCAACAGTGCTGGTGGAATGCCTTTAGTAGGTGGCACCTCACAGTTGTCAATATGCCAATACCAAGGTAACTCATTTGTTTCTAGGTAGCTGGCAAAGTTTTCTGTGGTGAGGCTGATTTAATAAATGTCTTTTAAAAATAGTGTATGTTTGGTGTATCTTCATGATTTTCTAAGACATTACAGAATCATTTTCTGCAAAGCTGCTTTAAAACGTGTTTTGTGAAAAGTGCTATACAAATAAAAATACATTTATTCTATAATGATGCTTTAACTAGTATCATTCATTATTTTTCTACATACCTTTTTCTTCAGATGGGTAGATTACACTAACTAGCTTAAACTCGCATACAGTGCATCCGGAAAGTATTCACAGCACTTGTTTTTTTTATGTTACAGCCTTTTTCCAAAATTGATTAAATTCATTATTTTCCTAAAAATTCTACAAACAATACCCCATAATGACAATGTGAAAGAAGTTTGTTTGAAATATTTGCACATTTATTAAAAATAAAAAACAAAAAAAATCACTTGTACATCAACCACTCAAAATTGAGCTCAGGTGCTTCCTGTTTCCACTGATCATCCTTGAGATGTTTCTACAACTTGATTGGAGTCCACCTGTGGTAAATTCAGTCGATTGGACATGATTTGGAAAGGCACACACCTGTCTATATAATGTCCCACAGTTAACAGTGCATGTCAGAGCACAAACCAAGCCATGAAGTCCAAGGAATTGTCTGTACATCTCCAAGACAGGATTGTATCGAGGCACAGATCTGGGGAAGAGTACAGAAATATTTCTGCAGCATTGTAGGTCCAAATGAGCACAGTGACCTCCATCATCCGTAAATGGAGGAAGTTTAGAACCACCAGGACTCTTCCAAGAGCTGGCTGCCCGGCCAAACTGAGCTATCGGGGGAGAAGGGCCTTAGTCAGGGAGGTGACCAAGAACCCGATGGTCACTCTGACAGAGCTCCAGCATGTCTCTGTGGAGAGAGGAGAACCTTCCAGAAGAACAACCATCTCTGCAGCACTCCACCAATCAGGCCTGTATGGTAGAGTGGCCAGACGGAAGCCACTCCTCAGTAAAAGGCACATGACAGCCCGTCTGGAGTTTGCCAAAAGGCACCTGAAGGACTCTCAGACCATGAGAAACTAAATTCTCTGGTCTGATGAAACAAAGATTGAACTCTTTGGCCTGAATGGCAAGCATCATGTCTGGAGGAAACAGGCACCACTCATCACCTGGCCAATCCCATCCTACAGTGAAGCATGGTGGTGGCAGCATCATGCTGTGGGGATGTTGTTCAGCGGCAGGAACTGGGAGACTAGTCAGGATCGAGGGAAAGATGAATGCAGCAATGTACAGAGACATCCTTGATGAAAAGCTGCTCCAGAGCGCTCTGGACCTTAGACTGGGGCGAAGGTTCATCTTCCAACAGGACAATGACCCTAAGCACACAGCCAAGATAACAAAGGAGTGGCTGCAGGACAACTCTGTGAATGTCCTTGAGTGGCCCAGCCAGAGCCCAGACTTGAACCCAATTGAACATCTCTGGAGATCTGAAAATGGCTGTGCACCGACGCTCCCCATCCAACCTGATGGAGCTTGAGAGGTCCTGCAAAGAAGAATGGGAGAAACTGCCCAAATATAGCTGTGCATAGCTTGTAGCATCATACTCAAAAAGACTTGAGGCTGTAATTGGTGCCAAAGGTGCTTCAACACAGTATTGAGCAAAGGCTGTGAATATTTATGTACATGTGATTTATTTTTTTATTTTTAATAAATTTGCAAAGATTTCAAACAAACTTATTTCACGTTGTCATTATGGGGTATTGTTTGTAGAATTTTGAGGAAAATAATGAATTTAATCAATTTTGGAATAAGGCTGTAACATAACAAAGTGTGGAAAAAGTGATACATTCCAGATGCACCGTATATTTGTATTATTTGAAAAATATGTTGTCAGTAAATGTTGTTTTTAGCTAGTCTTTGAACTTTTACCTTTCTGTGTGTCCATGTCCGGTGGCATACACAACCCCTCAGCAAATAATGGCAAACCTCTCCTTTTTGCATCATGGGCCATGTCTTTCCTGTGCTTTAGCACAATAAAAAAAGGTGAAAAAGCAGTCCTAAAAACTGAAATATGCAATCATCCTCCATGGCGAAATTGCTCAAAGGTTTACCTCTCGTGCCGTCTCCAACTGACATAAGTGTTACGTACATTAAAGCACCACAGTGGATATATAGCTGGTTGAAAAGCAGCTTTAGTCGTTGACGACAATATTGCTTTGTTTTTTGCCAGTGTTTGCCAATCGAATTCTTTGTTTTTTAAACAAATACAGGCTAAATGCTTCTTTTTAATAAACACATTTACAGGGTTGGGAAGGTTAGTTTTAAAAAGTATTCCACTACAGATTACAGAATATATGCTGTAAAATGTAATTTGTAACGTATTCCGTTAGATTACTAAATACGTTTGATCTCTTCTTCAGCACTGGTTGATTTTTTTCACTCTAAATTCTCATTAAGAATAAATTTTTGCAGTACATCTTTGCCCTAATATCAAAGGTCTTACTAGAGACTGAAGTTATGCTCTAATGTGAATTTTCTTCATAGAATTCATTATAAAATATATTCACACCTGGTAACAGATATCTGTTATAAGTATATATACGTATATTACTTATAGCTTTCTATATGATGTTACAGGCTACATTAGTTAACATTTCTTGTAAAAAATAAATTAAATACCCTAAAGCATTAAAAACATTGACAAGGCATGTAATCATGTATTTATTGGATTTATGTTTCACCTGTCAAAACGTTTCTAACTGTTTTTTTTTGTTAAGCTGTAGAAACAAGATGTAGCTACTCTATTAAGCTCCAAAGGCAAACTTCCTCAATGACATCATATCCACCTTTTCACTCACAAACAGTGTGAAAGCGCTCGTATAAATGAAACTAATAGTGTTTCACCGCTGTTCAAATGCTCATCGGATTGCATCATTTATATGGATGAACTCTACTGAAGAGATTACTAATATATTATGAGTAATATGTTATGAATCAAAATACTTTTGAAATGTAACAGTATTCTGATTACCAATGATTTAAATTGTAACTGTAGTGGAATACAGTTACTAATATTTTAAATATGTAATCCTGTTATATAACGTATTCCGTTAATCCCCCAACCTGCACATTTATTTATTTCTGTATTTCCTCCAATATCATAATGAGGCTATGATGATTTTAGTTGTTATAATTGGTCTTTTTTCAATTCTCATCCTCTTAAGAATGTGTCACCATTCATCATATGTGGTGTCATGTGCGGTCTCATATTTCATGTGGTCGTCAGTTAACGGGAGCTTCCAGCCGTAACGACTGTATCCTAAATTCTAAAGAGCTCATCAACATAAGAACATTTAGAAGACATGGCATTTATAATTGCCCTTGTAATAACTATTCTTCTATTCAGCGTCAGGATGAAGAACAGATCATTGTTTAATGGTTCATATATCTGGACTGGTTACAGCAGAGGGTGGTGAAATGAGCCCATCACCGGCTGTGCTACTTAATATTTAGGAATAGTTCACCCAAAAATGATAATTCTCTCATAATTTACTCAATCTAATGCTGTCTCAAATTTGTATGATGTTCTCTCTTCTCTGGAACACAAATTAAGATATTTTGATGGAGATATGAGATGTTTTAGTCCAGTTTGGTTTACTTTTTTGATGTGGTATAGAATTGCAGAGATCAGCTGCAATTCTATACTTTATAATATTTTAAATATTTTACACAGTGTTTATTATTAAGACGTGTTGCTGAGGTGCACTCAGTAATTACTTCTGAATAATGCTTAAAATAATGAGATGAAACCTTCAGTTATCAGATATCAAGACATATGATCAGAAGAATACTAATCTAAACTATCTATATACAGCAGAAAATAGTTCTTGTTGTATGAAAATATGCTGTGCCAAATATAACTTCTATCCCGTTATTTGATTCTTTGCATACTGCACGTACGCCACTAGATGCCAGTATCTGGTATCTTATCAGTAATCTGACAACTTCCACATTTTGTTCAGTAACACCAAGATAATACTGAATGAACTGGTCAAGGATTCGCAGCACTCTGCCACCACCACGCTCTCAAGTGTGCCATTGGGGCAATTGATGTGTGCTATGATTAAATTAAGGCCCCAGGGGAGGCTGAGGCAGGCGATGAGTTACATCACTGGAAGAAGGAGGACAAAGAGATGTTGAAGAGCCAGAGCTGGAACTTCCTTTATCATTGAGTGATTGATCTCAGAGAATGTCTCTGCACCACCATTGTTGAAATGGTTTTAAAAAAAAACGTACAACCATGTTTATAGTTAATGCAATACAACATTAGATTACACTGCCTGGCCAAAAAAAAGTCACATACTATAATATTTCGTTGTACGACCTTTAGACTTGATTACGGCACACATTCGTCGTGGCATTGTTTCGTCAACCTCATGCAGCACCACAGCATTTATTTCTGTCCAGAGTTGCATTAATTCTTGTATTGATGACGGGAGAGTCTTCTCCAGCACGTCCCAAAGACTTTCAACGGGGTTAATGTCAGGACTCCGTGTGTCCTCATGTCCTCATGCTCTTTGAGCCTGATCAATCTTGGCATTGTCATCCTGGTATCGGCCGTGCCATCAGGGATGAAAAATCCATTGATGGGATAATCTGGTCATTCAGTACATTCAGGTATCAGCTGACTTCATTTCACTTGCTGAGCTCCGACCTGACAACTGAAGATCAAAACACTGCCTTTTTTTCTATACAAAAGGGAGTGTAAAGGAAGTTACTATAGTATTAAAGTGAAAGTTCACCCAAAAATGAAAATGCTATTATCAGTTGCTCACTCTCATGTGTTTTAGCTAATAATTATTTGTAAATATATTTGTGCTGTTTCACAAGTGGTAACATTGGATATCATTAAAAACGTTTGACTCTTTTGTCTGCAGTATTTCTGTGTGCTGGTCAGAGATCACACACAAACTTTACTATTTGTATGAATGAACTGAGGCAGAGATTCATGAGTGCACACAGATTCTCTGCTCTCTTGTTAAATCTCCCGGTTCTCGTATAGTGTAGATTTAGGGTTTGGGCAACGTACATTCAGTAGATGTGCTCTCGCATGACAAGCATTTTCTCTTGACATTTAACTGTATTGTAACGCCACAAAGCTACAGTCTGTTAAAGGTGCACTCAGTAATTTTTGGAAGAATGTTGAGAATGTTGAAGTGACTTAAATTGGCTTAAACTGACACCTAATGGCCTGGATACTGAATCATTTAAACACAGACGATTTCTGTTACCAATGATATTGTAGAAATTAACTATACACTGTAAGCCAAAATTAATTTAATTTATGAATGAAAAAGTCCAATAACAGGCCAGTTACTGAAATTAAGCGAGTATTATTCATCTGGTCATGTGATGCTAAAATAGCTGCCCCCATGAGGTACCCCTGCTCCATGTAAAATAAAAGATCTATATAAGGTTGCTGATTTGACTGAACTCTTCATCTCACATGAGCGGTCAGGACTTTATACATATGTTCCAAGTGAAAAGCCAATTGAAGCATTCTAAGAGCTCTGTCATTAGTTGTGTAACTGGAAGAATTACACTTCATCGTCGTTCTTCGACAGACTATGCAATCTGAGCAGCATTCCTGTTGTAAATCTGTATATTATCTTATATATGAAGTCTTCTAAATAGAATGAGCCCATCTCAAAGTCCAAAACTTTTTTTTTTTTTTTGAGATTGTAGTTTTTTGCTTTAAAATAACAACGTATATTAATTCTGAAACTTGAGAAGTGAAGCCCAAAGTGTCTTCTTTCAAAAGATACTACAACAGTGTCCATACTCCAAGGGGAGCCAGTAGATACAGCCATTTAAGTTGGGTATATCATTTGCATGGTTTGTGCTCGGGAAGGTGGGGCGCACATCGACAGATGAAACTGTGATGTCATGCTCCCTCGGAATGCTCACATCATGGGCTCGGTCTTCCTAGTGAGTAGGGCATAGGGATGATGAATTGGATTGGAACGCACCCATTACGTGATTTGGGTGAAGGCGACTGCAAAATGGGGGAATCTTACTGAATGAAGTAATGAGAGCCCGTATGATAAGCGTTGACTGTACATGATGATATGCCTGAATAATTATCTTAATTCCCCGATGGGGAACGCTCGGGCATGCAGACTGTGAATGACAAGTGAATGAACCTTGACCGAGTTGCCCTCATGAGATTATGCGATTGCCTGCCATACTACGAGAGTGAATGCGCTCTTGACATGAAATACTGGCTTTTGATATTGATGCGAATGCGTTATGATGAACAGGCAGCGTTGCAACTTTGTGATGAACAGGTAGCATGGCAACGGAAGGTCTAGACCCATGACTAGATCTGAATGAATTTGATGGATATGAAAATGACTTAGCTTATTTCTGATGGAAGCCGGCTGCTGCCTGGGCCGATGATTTTGCAGGATTCGCCGGGTCCTGCAATGCGATTGAGAGAGATCTCCTGAGTGAATGAGATATGGGTGAAGATCCGGGTTTGCTGGTTGTTTACTCCCCATGGGTTTGATGTTGGCAAAAGTTGAGATGAAGTGACGACGTCGTTGGAAAGGGAAGGCGGGCTTCCAGAGATGTGCTGTGCACTGGTTATCATGGGGCCTGGAGAGGTTGAAACGCATCTAGTTGCAGTGTTAGCACACCGAAACGCAATGTGATAGATTGTGAGCGGACTTATAAAGCAATGGCTTACGTGCGATTGGCTAGGAGTTACCCAGCTAATGATGTGATGATGTACACCTGCTGGTCTTCCCGCTAGGACTACGCTCCGCTTCCATTGATCAAGATAGAATTCTTTAAAAGCATTATTAATATCAATGGCCGAGGTAAATATTTCACCACCAGCAGATTTCACTGAGGGAATGGTGAAAAAAGACTCTCTCTGCTTTATAAATCTAGCCAGAAGTTTTCCTGCCTTGTCCCCCACTCAAAGTATGACTGTCTTGCCCTGAATAGCCAAAATAGTGTTATATCTGTATTTCAATCGGGTAAATTCTCTGAGGCCATCAGAAGACATTCGGCGCTTCAGCTCTGCCTCTACACTTTTAATATTCCCTTCCAATTCCACAAGTTCTCATGCTTTGGATTTGTTTATGAATTAGGTATACTGTATGATCTGACCCCTAAGAACCACCCTAAGTGCCTCCCAAGCCACGTCCACAGAGGATACTGAGGGCCAGTTGGTCTCCATATAAACATTGATTTCAGCCTTTAACATTTGTTGGAATTCAGAATTTTGCAAAAGGTATACATTAAATTGGCATCTATTTTTCGCCATATGTGGCAACACCTCTAAACACACCACGACGTGATCTGAGACTAAGCTGTTTCCAAATGAGCAATCACCAACAGATGAAATGAGGGATTTAGATATAAAAACTCTACTCTAGATTAGATCTTATGGACTGATGAAAAACATTTATAGTCCCTACCAGATGGGTTTAAATGTCTCCAAATATCTGTAAGACCAAGATATTTACACATCGTGTGAAGCACCAATGTTGCTCTATGATGCTTACACACTTTTGCTTCACTATGATCAAGGACTTGAGTCCATCAATAGATTAATGGCTGCTCCCAATATTATATGATGAGGGGGGCCAGCGGCTCGCAACATCCCTTCAAGATCTATAAGAAAGCCCTGATCATCAGCGTTAGGTGCGTAAATATTAGCCAAAATCAACCTTTACCCCTGAATTTCTGTTAAAACAATAATGACTCTTTCTAATTTATCTTAATACTCCCCTGCTCTTACTTGAGCCAGCACTAAAGAGAACATGTCCACCCAAAATCTTCCCAAATTTCAGCTTCATGTGGGGAAAGATGCGTTTCTGGAAGAAACACTGTATCATATTTCTTAAGCTTAAGAAGAGAAATAACCTTCCTTCATTTTATGGGGTGCCCCAACCCATTCACATTCCACGTGGAGAGAAACAATCCACTCATATTAATATTTGACATTTTGACTTATTAGAAAAAATGGATTGTGTTTCAAAAATAATATTTTAAAGACCATATTCCAACATTAGTGCTTCCCCAAGAACCAAACAAACAGAAAAACGAAAACCTGCGCATTAACCCACGCATGACAGCTCCAACTGGCGTCCATCCCTCTAAACTCAAACAGTCCATGTACACCTTTGGAGTCCCCTCGACAACTTTGCCATCAAATTTTCCACAAACAGTCGAACGAATGTTCAGTGAGCCGGCCTACTCTGGTGTGATAAGGTAATTTGTTGCACTCATCCAGCAGCAATGTCTTGCAAGAAATACTCCACAAAACAAACTCCAGCCAATAGGAAGCATAAGCACAAAGAATGTGCAGATACATCCACAAAACTGTCCTAAAGGAGTGTTATTCCACAAAACAACTACAGCCACTAGGCGGACACCGCACAAAAAGAAACAAAAAGGCGCTCCGTTTCCACAAATAGTCAAGTGAATGTTCAGTGAGTCAGTCCACTCGGCTGCAGCATGAGTACCACAAAATAACTTATTCCATTGACATTATAAAGGACATCACTTGATGTGGGCAAGTAAATGTTTTACGACCGTCCTTAGCATCTATTCTCAATTAGGCCTGGAATATCAGTGCAAAAGCGACCTTCCGTTGATGTAAGTGTTTCTTGCATTCCTTAAATCAATCACGTTTCTCTCTTGTCGAATTCACAAGTCTGGGAACAAGAAAATGCTGTGGTTCTTCCAAAAAAGCCTTTCTTTACTCCTTGCCTCACGTAACAAAAGATCTTTATCGGATGACCTCAGAAATTTGTCCAGAATTGATCGGGACCTGTCTCCTGCAGTGGAACCTTGTGAGCTTGCTGTGAAATTTCCTGCTTATGGCCTGTTATGTCAAGCAGATTTGGAAAGAGTCCGTCCAGGAATTTCACTAAAACCCTCTTCGTCCTCAGGAATTCCAGCGATTCAGACGTTATTCCAACGGCTACTGTTCTGCATGGCCTCCATCTTCTCCCAGACATGCTCCAAATCCACCTTGGTGGCTAGCGGATTAGCAGATAATTCCCTCTCCAATGACTCCAGATAATCGCTCCATTTTTCGACATCCCCCACTGTAGTAGCCACCTCTTAGGAATTTTGTCTCCATGGCAGGGATCGATCGACAGCAAGATTCTCCAAGTCAGCAACGACCTTCATCAGCATTGCCGACATGTTCAACATCTCTTGCAGAATTTCCCTAATTTCTCCGACCAAATTGACTTTCTGACTCGGGCCTTCTCGGGGGACATATTGTCCTCCTAGAACATGGAACAGAGTATATCGAATCTCACTGGTTTATGCCATTAATAGTGTTAAAACTAGCAAAGTGTGCAGAGCTCGCCATTCACACGTCTGGACCTTGCATGGCGTCACGTGACCATATATAGCACTTTTCATACAAACAGAATGCAACACAAAGTGCTTAACACAGAAAAATACCTATTCCCCCATAGACACAGAAAGCATTAAACAATATTATAAATAAAATAATAAGGAGACTCAATAAAATCAGGGAGTAAGGAATTGGGAGGTGAAATTAAATTAAAAGCTAGACTAAAAAGAAAGGTCTTAAGTTTGGTTTTAAAAAGATCTACATTCTCTGCTGCCTTCAGGAAGGCTGTTCCACATATGTGGGCTATAATAATCACCATTAACCATTAGGGAACGTTCTGTATAAGTTATTTTTAGGTTGTCTTTTAGGTTGTATTTTATGGTTGCAAATATAAAACCTAATAAGAATGTTCCAAAAACGTTATTATTTGGTTCCCAAAAAAATAACCAAATGGGAACCAAATGCTAACGTTAGGGGAACATTCTGTGATTGCTAGTTAATGATCACTAATTTTATATTGCCTGTACAGGATGTTTTGGATTTAAAGGCAGCTTTATTGATCACATATACAAAAAGTTGATTGATTATGGCTATTGGTTTAAAGGGTTAGTTCACACAAACATTATAATTCTCTCTCATTATTTACTCACCCTCAAGACATCCCAAATGTGTATGACTTTCTATTTCCAATCTCTTTATTGTGGTATTTAACAGGACAACACAGATCAGCAAACACATGGAAGAAATCAGTATACAAAGAAATGTCCTAATTGTATACATATTAACCCCAACCCTCACCACACACAAACCTTAACAAATTAAGGCACGAGGGAGACAAATGAATGAATTAGTGCCTAGTATATATCATTCATTATCCAGAACTATCATGCTCTAGTAAGCTTTTAATAAAGTTAATGAAGGAATCCCAGGTTCTATAAAAGGATTTGAGAGATTGTAGGATCATACATCTTAATTCTTCTAGATTTATGTAAGCGAAAATGTTTTAGATCCATCCGTCATGCGTTGGAGAAGAAGCGCACATCTATTTTAGAAGGATATTCCTTCTGGCTAACAGTAGTATAAGCAACAACCTGACCAGTGAAGACAGTACAACCGGGATAGGGCAATTTCTACATAAAGTGCTTTTTTTCAGTGTGTCAAATACATTGGACCAAAAGGTTAACAATCGGTTAAAACATATGAACATGATCAGCGGGGGATTGTTTACAATGTTTACAAGCTTCATTCTAAAAATGTAGCTAATTGAATGTTCGTCAGAAGGACTCTATAGGGCACCTTACATTGTAGCAGGTCATGTCTAGCACAAATTGAGGAAGAATGCACCTGGTTTATAATATGACACCATTGATCATCATAATGAGTGTACAAAGGTCCCTTTCCCAAATTTCCTTTAAAGGTCCTGTCAGATCAGTATTCGTAAGACGTTAATGGTTATTTTCAGTCTTATCTGAAAAATGCTAAGGTAGATTAAACTTAACTGACTGAGACGAAAAGGAAAATCACCTCTTCTTTGTACACATCTTTAATTGCAAGAAGACCACTGCATGCCCAAATACGGTATGTGGAGTCGGAACCACATAGTGAAAAATAAAATGTATTTAAAATAGGCATATGTACGGAAGCTCTATGCAGTCTGAAGGATTTCCCAAACTGGGTGTAAATTTTAAGTGAGCTGGAAACTACTGGATTCAATGGAATTCTGTTGGCAACTAGAGGGAGCAGGGAACTTCTAATTGAATGTAGTGCATATTTAATTGAAGAAATTTCAGCATGGACCCAGGGCAGGCAATCATTGGATAAGCGGGGATTATTCCAGTATAGAGTCTTACTAATATTGCAAGTCCAGTAATAGTGCTGGAAATTCGGAAGTGCCAGGCCACCTTTCAACTTAGTAAGTTGAAGAATAGATTTATTGAGACATGAAGGTTTGTTGCTCCAGAGAAAAGATCATATTGTACCATCCCAAAAAAAAAGATGAAAAAAGAACTAGTGATATAAATTGGGACATGTTGAAAGAGATAAAGATATTTAGGTAGAGTTATAATTTTAATAAGGTTGATATGGCCAGCTAGGTATTATGGAAGCTTAGACAATCTTGCCATATCTTCTTTAGTTCAATCAATTAAAGATAGGAAATTATTACAAAAAAGCTGACCCTACAAATTAGTGGAAAATACCCTTAGGTATCTAAGGAAATTGTGCCTACAAAATCTTCCTAGCTTCGGGTTTGACAGGAAATTGTTTTTCTGTACATTTATTTTATAACCAGATAAATGACCGAAATGGTCTAAGACTTCTAAAATTGCAGGAATGGAAGAAGGATTGGAGACAAATTGTAGTAGGTCATTGGCATAAAGAGAAAGTTTATAAACCCAAATATATTGGGTTAATATATATATATATATATTAACCCAAAACGAGAGATACCTTCATAAGTCTCAAGGTTGTGGAGCCATATTGCTAATGGTTCTATAGCTAAATTAAAGAGCAGGGGAGAAAGAGGTCATCCCTGGTGTGTCCCCCTATATAGGGAAAAAGAGAGGGATTGTGTGTTGTTAGTAAGTACAGAAGCATACATTTTAAGAAGCAAAGAAATGTAGGCCTCAGTAAGAGTAGATGGAAGATCGTCTACCTTTAAGGAATCATTGTATAATGTTACTGGGACAGAAGATAAACGAGAACTGAAGGTTTTGTAATATCTATTGTAAAGCCATCCGGTCTGGGAGACTTGCACGATTCCATAGATCTGATCACATCTAGTATTTCTAATTCATAATAATTTGTAATTAGGTCACCCAGATTATTAGCAAGGCTTATTTTAAGAGTGGGAAAATTCAGTGAACTGAGAAAGTGAAAATTTGTGCTTTGAGTTCTCAATGAGCTACCTGACATATATAAATCAGCATAATAATTGGCAAAGGCTACATTAATACCAGCTTAATCGAACAACAGCTCCTCTGTCAGGGATTTTATATATGGGAGCAATCTAGAGGTGCTAGCAGTATGCGTTTGATGCGCTAGGAGTTTCCCAGCTTTATCACCTTGTTTGAAAAAAAAAAAAATACCATCAAACCATGGAATATAGGTAGAACAGGTATGACATGTGGATTTCCGGTTTAGTCGTTCAGCAAATGTTCCCAGTTGGCGTTACTAATCCCTCAATTCAAATACAACAGATCTAGTTAAAATTCCACAGATCTAGTTAAAATTATATCTAAATATGGCTGAGGGAGATGAAGGGGAAACTGAATGTAAGGCAAGAGAAAGAGGGGAAAATTGATGAAGATGGCGAAGTTGATTGACAAAATTGCGACTCTAACATATCTGTGCATTCAATGGTTCCTAAAATGGATATTCAAGATAGTATATGAGCCATACACTCTGAGATTCTGGCCCTACATTCAGACTTCAAAGGTGAATTGAAAGAATTTAGTAAAAATTTCAGAGATGACATTAGGAATGACTTTGCAGATTTCAAAGAGGAAATTAATCAAAAACTTGTTGAAGCCACAAATACCCTGGAAACTACGGGACGAAACTGGCTCAACCCGGAGATTGTAAAATCTTGCAACGGTATTGGGTGTCGACCAGCCTGCTGCTCTACAGATGTCTGTTAGAGAGGCGGCGTTCGTCAGGGCCCAGGAGGATGCCACACTTCTAGTGGAGTCAGATGCCCTGAACCTAGTGTGCTAGGCTTCAGTCGCTGACTTCAGTTGCTGCTGACTCCAAAGAAGGAGATGGCGGGCAAGTTGCTACATGCAATGTGAGCGTAAACCACCGTGGCGATTTATATGTGCTACCATCGGCATGTTATCTGTCCGGACTAACAAATGCTTGCCCTGGATCAACGGTCGAAACCTCTGCAGAGCCAGCAATACAGAAAAGAAACTCGAGGTAGTTGACGATGCCCCAGCCTGACTTGGACACATCTGTTGCGACAACGACATGCCTGGACACTTGTTCTAGGGAAACCCCTGCCTGTAGAAATGCAAGGTTCGTCCAAGGGCTGAATGCGCGGTGACAGACCGGTGTGATTGCCACGCAATCCATACCAATGTGCCATGCCCATCTCAAGACTCGAGTCTGAAGCCAGTGCTGAAGTGGTCTCGAATGCACCAACATGAGTGCCGTAACAACCGCTGAGTACGCCATATGCCCCTGGAGCTCTTCTTCTGAGGAAAATTGTAACTCTTCGTCACTATCCAGGAGTTTTTTCACTTGTGTATTGTAATGTCTTTCAAACGCGCAGAAAAGTTAATTAACTTTATGTTTTTAAAGTACAGTCTGGGGCGTTTACTATTTGATTAGATCATCTCAGCACATTAGCGTATGAATGGCACTCTGCTGGTGGGTGTGATCACATTAGAGATAATTCGCTGAGAAACTGTACATCGCATTGTTTCATTCAGATTACATTGCAGGAGAATATTTGTTTTAAATTTAAAAGTAGACATTTTAAGCTTTCTTTAGACATATGTTTCATGTTTGTGATAAGTATTTGCAGATTTTCAGTTCATTTGTGTGACGTGTTTCAGATATATTCTTACAGCTCACCCTTTTTATTTTCTTTATTTTACAAAAGCACAAGGTTTTGTTGTTATTGTGAGTGTACACAAATAAAAGTAGACCTTTTATAGTCAAAAATGATGTCTTACACTTATCTGTATACCCAAAATGATTTTTTGGGGCATACAGACGCGGCCGCGTCCGTCGACCCCAGAGGGTTAATACCGTGCCTGTTGGCTGTGCAAGAAAAAAGTACAATAAAAGCCTGTATTATTTTAATACCAATGAAGGAGTCAGTATTTGTAATCATTATTAATGTTATTAATGAATAAACATAATATTACTATGACAAACATAATATAACATAATTTAAACATAATGTACTGTTATAAAAAAGTTGTTAGAGTTTTTGCAGAATTAGAGGTGTCAGAATAATTGGCACAGTAATGGCATACTATCACACTACACTTATTTCTGCCACAGACTGACATAGCAGAAGTAGTAAGAGTAGTATGTGAAGTATGACATTGTGAACGCAGCCCATGGAACATGTTTAAACGTTGTTATATTGTGAGTATGGCCAATCGCGAATAAATGGTCGTCATTCAGAATTTGTACAGCTCAGCTGGCTGCTCTCGAATCACTCTCGCGGTACTTTGATGTCAAACGCAATGGTGGCGCGGCAGTGGAGCCAACATTTCTAACCGACATGCACTGCTTCAAGTCCAGTGCCGATCATTCTGCGCAATGCTGCATGAAGTGCTTGGTGTCCACATTCCATGGTGTGAATTTCAAAAATATTGCAGAAACTTTAAAATTCACCTTAAAAAACCTCAAAGGCCCTTTTAGTTTTTTTGGTCCAAATTTTTTACTTTATCTAATCTACTTCATATTTGCACCATGAATAGAGGATGATGTGACAATCATATAAGTACAAGTTTCAGCCTCTTATGTTATCCAGAAGCTGAGATTTGGACATCCCATGTACAGCCTATCCTATAACAAATGTGGCTGTTCATGGACAGAGGAATTTTGAAGTTTTGATGGCTGAACATGCAGCAGGATGAAGTGCAGAAACACCTAAATAGTTTTTTTTATCAGATTAAATGATTATGGAGCTTAAAAAACATCTGTCCACATACTGACTATATGGAGCCTTTCAAATAAGTTGCAGGTGGGATGCTGTATTGGACAGTTTATTTTTCTATGGTATCCCAAGTAAAACTTATTTGATGGTCCTAAGATAGGTGGTCTCTAGACAATCAATTTTAAAGACATTTATTATTGAAACATAATTGTCATTTTAGGTGCACAAGTCAGCCAATTAAGCACTTAACAAACTCATTCAGACTTCAAACTTTGCTCACTGTCAAATGGTCCCCTGAGAAGCTATAGATTTTAAATTTGAGTCATTTGGAGCTTTCTGAGGGGTGTCCATGAAACAAATCTAGCATTCAGCGTTAGTTCAGGCATGCCGCGTAGTCAAGCTCAGCTATCAGCTGATACCCAGTCTATCAGCTGATCCGATTCATACGCCTCCAATTAGTTCTTCAATCAAGGGCCTTATTTACAGGCATTTTTCAGTCTATCTGCTTAGCTGCTTCCACTGCATGCTTGCAAACGTAGCTTCTCGCAAAATCAAGCAGAGAAAGCCTTTCAAGACGAAAGCAACGCTTCTGTCCGTCGGAGCTCTCGCCTTGCGAGTAAATCTTTTAGTCCTCCTAGCATCATTGATTGGCCACTGCCGAAGTTACTGGAAACCTTGTATAGACACGATATCCCGGCACCGACTGGAGCTACGCATAAAGAATTGTTTGCTTTGCTCTGTGAAAAAATTGTTGCACCCAAGCGGGCAGGTGGTCCAGCCATCTCAAACCGAGCAGTCTACTCTTCTTCAGTCCAAAGCAATGACCCAGTGTTATCAGCATTGTCCAGCATTCAGTTTTCGCTCTCCGACATGAACTCCAGAATTCAGGCTTTGGAGTCCGGTCCATCATCTAGGTCCTCGGCAAATCTTCTCTTCTCCGGCCCGTCTCTCGAGAACTCCACTTCAGGCACGGCGCGGCTGCCCGTGTTTACTCCGCAGCTGGATGATTACGTCGTCAACGCGGCGACTATTCCGCGAAGAACGATGGGAAGTGCAGCTCCCGTGTCTTCAGGCTCTCCATTCTTTCCGCCGGCTGCTGCGATTTCTCATCAGTTGAGAAGCCAAATTGTGGCAGGTAATGATGTCAATCTTGTAAAAATATTACTGTGCTCAGAAATGAGTGAGAAGTGTGTTGTTGATTGCGACAGCGATCCCCGGCTTTCAAAAATGGTAACACTAGCTGAATTTAACGTGGCTTTTGGGGTTTACAGAGATGTCATTTGCGAAATCTATCCGTCTCGTAGAGCCGAGCTGGACACATATTTAGCAATTATTTCTGACTTGGCTTTGACTTATGGAGGAACTCTCTTCTATGACTATCACAAATCATTCTCTCCAAAAGCTGCTATGTTTATACAACGTTTTAATCAGAGACTGGACTAGTCTGTAGTCGACTTAACCCTCATATGCAGACATTTCACTGGTCATCAAGCTCTCTCCTGCTCGATTTGTGGCTCTCATTCTCACACTCTCAATCTATGCCCAAAATCTGTGTCTCCCCTATCTTCTAAGCCTGGTTTTCAAACTATTGACTCTATAAGGTAACACCAGTTGCTACTCCATTGTGCTATAATTTTAATGAAAATGTTTGCAAATTTTATAATTGTAAATATGTTCATGCTTGTAGTTACTGCGGGGACAGCCACCCAAAATCTGTGTGCCCAAGACGAACCCGCTTTATGAAAAAGGAGAAAAAGAAATAAAGCCATCAACCCCAATCAATGTTCCAAAACTGGGACAGGCTCTGAAAAATCATCCTAACCGCTGCTTTGTCAATTATTTAATAACGGGACTTATCCAAGGTTTTTTTGCAGGATTATTATGGTTGCCTAATCATTCTTTTTCCTGTAGTAATTTGTTTTCTGCTGTAAAGGAACCTGAAATTGTCGATTCTTTGTTGGAAAAGGAAGTCAAGAAAGGATTCATGATTGGGCCCTTTGATAAGTCTCCTTTCTCAATTTGTTGGATTAATCCTATAGGAATTGCTACCCGAAAATATTCAGGGAAGAAGCGCTTAATAATTGACTTGTCTGCCCCCCCATAATGACGCTGCTCAAAGTATCAACAGTCTTATTCCTCTAGCTCCGTTTTCTCTGTTATACGCAACTGTTGACGATGCAATTAAATTCAAAAAATAGCAGGTAGGGGTGCATGGCTTGCAAAGGCAGATATTTCAGATGCCTTCAAAGTCATGCCTTTACATCCATCGCAGTGGCATTTATTTGGTGTTAAATGGAGGGAAAAATGATATTTTTCGGTCAGGCTCACTTTCGGCTGTCGCAGTAGTCCAAAAATATTTGATACACTATCGGAGGCACTATGTTGGATTCTCCTTAATAACTGCAAATTACCGCACGTGCTCCATCTTTTAGACGATTTTCTGCTTGTGGATCATAAAAATGCAAAGCCAGAGAGATGCATTTCGGCGTTAAAACACACTTTCGCCGATATAGGTGTTCCCCTTCCTGAGGAGAAAACTTTAGGCCCTCTTAAAGTTATTGAGTTTTTAGGCATTACATTAGATTCTAATTTAATGCAAGCCTCGTTGCCCCTTGAGAAATTAAATCGCATTAGAGAAATCATGAGAAATGCTCAGATGTCCACATGTTTTTCAAAAAGAGATTTGCTTTCTCTACTAGGCCATCTTAATTTCGCGATGCGTATAATTCCCCAAGGCAGGTCTTTTATTGCCAGACTCCTCGATATGTCCAAATCAGTTAAAGATCTTAAGGACATAGTTACCCTAGATGCAGGCTGCAGATCAGACCTCAGGTTCTGGTCTTTGCTCCTTAATAACTGGGATGGCATTTCTTTTTTTCATTACGATGATCTGGAGTCTTCTGCAGCCCTTAAATTGTATACAGATGCTGCGCTTTCTGTCGGTTTTGGGGGGGGGGTTTTAATGGTCAGTGGTTTGCTAGTAAATGGCCAAAGGAGCTGATATCCATGCCTGATAATAATATGTTGGAATTATATCCCATTGTGATAGCTTGTATTTTGTGGGGCAAACAAATGGTCCAGAAAACAAATTCTGTTTTTTTTGTGATAATGAGGCAACTGTTAATATTATTAACAAGGGTCGCTCATCAGTTCCGTTTATCAACCGATTCGTCAGGCGCCTTACTTGGGTATCGGTTTTGGATAACTTCATTTTTCGAGCTGCTCACATTCCAGGCTTAAACGATCAAGTTGCTGATTCACTTTCTCGATTTGAATTTCAGAAATTCCACCTCCTGTGTCCAGGTTCAGCATCAACCAGCTTGGTCTGCCCTCCTTTCAGCCAAACCGTAATAGATTAGACATGACCCTTCTATCTTATTTTCATTCAGCAGCTAAGTACATGCGCAGGGGTCTAGCAACATCGACATTAAAAATGTATGACACTGCTTGGTCTCATTTTAGTTCTTTTTGTGCCACCTTCTCTGTAAATGTACTTCCTGTCAATGTTTCATATGTTAGTGCTTTTATAGTTCACTGTTTTGAGTCCCATAAAATGCAGCCTTCATCCATTAAAAGTATGATCGCCGGCATCCAATTCCACCTGCGCTGCTTGGATCCATCTACCTCCAGCTTGCTCGAAAATTCATCGATTCGTCTCCTGCTTAATGGACTTAAAAAAGAGAAACCTAAAGGCAATGATCATCGTCTCCCTCTCACACTTCCACTTTTGAGAAAATTAATATCACATCTGAGAGCGGGATGCTTTGGGATTTATACTGATATGATGTTAGAATCTATTTTGCTTACTGCTTTCTATGGCTTTCTCAGAGGTGGCGAGTTCTCAACACGCACAGATTCCTTTAATCCGTCACATGACCTCACAATATCTGATGTTTCAGTTTTTTCTCACCACTTCACCATATTTCTGAAACACTCAAAATCTGATAGGAACAGGGAAGGAGCTTTTGTTTACGTTTCTGAAACTAATTCTGCTTTTTGTCCTCTATCTTCTATGTTGGCTTATCTGAGGAGTAGTCCTCAAGCTCATCCGGAGGACCCATTATTTACAACGGAGGAGGGGAAGCCTATGTCCAGAGCCTGGTTTGCATCCTGCTTCCGCCTGCTTTGTCTATACTGCGGGTTTCCCCCAGGGCGTTATTCAGCTCATTCATTGCGTATAGGGGCTGCTACAACGGCTGCTTCCTCTACTCCCGTTTCTACCCTTAAAGCTATGGGAAGATGGTCTTCGGCAGCTTATGAATGGTATCTCCGGCCAGATACTCGAGCCATCCTTGAGGCTCAGAAAGCTATGAGTGATGCTTGTGATCTGTAGTTGAAATAAATATTGCTTCAGTAATTAATTGGCTTTTTTTTATTTTTTTAATTACAGCTTATTAGATCTAGCTTCATTTCTCTGGCTATCTTCACATTAAAATTTTAGCTTATTCCTATAAACTAAATAAGGTTGGCTTCTTGAACGCTCATTTCGATCCTCTCCTGGCTCTTCGTTTTAGCAAAAGAGCCAGGGATGATTGCCTGGTATGGTCTGTTGGGGGGATTTGTTTGCTGCTTTCCCAGTTCTAAATGGGAGATTGTCCCAAGAAGCTGCTGCTGTTACCTGACTAGCTTTCATGGAGCTCATGAAAAGGATGGGTAATTCAGAACAGAGCCATACCGCCAAATGTAACTTAACAATCATGCAAATAAATATTTTGGAAAAATTATTGTTTTTGGTATTTTTGACTCAAGTGGTCCTGACTGAACTATAGAAATTAATGGAATAAGTTGCTTGTGGGATGCACCCTGGAAGAGCACCCAGAGGTCCCACGAACCCCAAATTTCACATGGTGACACGTCGAGTGGCCCTTGTCGAAATACTAAGGACTAAGGCCTAGGATACAAAAACGTTTTTTTTTTTTTAATTATTTTCAATAGATCTCTCTGCCTGTCATAGGCCTAAATGCACCAGTATATTTACAAGATAATTTATAGTTATTATGATGAGTTTTGGGATTACACCACATGCAAGACACACAGGGCTTCCCATTGAACACATTTATATAACCCACGAGTCTTGAAAATGTTGATTTGGCATGAAAAATGACTGTCCACGGACCACCTATTTGGCGGCCTTGAAATAGATTGCATGTGGGCACTTCCTGTGTGAACTGGTGAGAATAACCTTAACTTTGGTGCTAAGACCTGGGGGTCTTAGCTTAACAACATATTAAAAAGAGTTTGGGAATTTCTTAAAAAAATCAAGAAAGAAAAATATTCTAGAAAAATAACTGTCACTTTTCATTCACAAGTCAGCCAATTAAACACTAAACTAACTAACTCAGACTTAAAACTTTGCAAATGGTCTAAGGGGCCCCTGAGAAACTAAATATTTCAAACTGGAGTCATTTGGATCTTTCTGAGGGGTTTCCACGAAACACCCATAGAAATGACTATAATAAGTTGCCCTTGGGATGCACCCACGGACCCCATATTTCACACCGTGATAGCCCGATGTCCCTCAAAAGACATATCGAGAGCACAGGGCTCAAGATACAAGGAAATACTTTTTAGAGTTTATGCAATATTCTCTTACACAGGCCTCTTGCACTCAAAGCTTAACAGAGCCTCTTGAATTAGAATAGACTTGGTCTAGGGTTGGGATTTATACTCAGGAAGGATCTAGAGACCGCAAATTTAAGTGCCTGATTCGGGGCCCCTGACAGTCGAGGATCTCAAATTTCAAGGTCCTGTGACCTTTGAAAGCCCCTTTTCTAAACGTCCCTCTTGCAACTTAAACAATGCAAAATCCATAAGCAGACCATGGACACTGTCCCTTCTTGGGACAAATAAGTATTAGAGTGAACGCTGGCGTGACTGTCGCCGCTACTCACCGGCAGAACTTTGGCATACATTTTGACAATACCAGCGAATTTTCAGACAGATAGTGCTTCAATCTGATCAAATTGAATCATTATATCGCCTGTACAACATTGGTTGCTACTTATGACCAGTAACTGTTGGATTAACACTCTTCTGTGATCCCGACTGCGTCCTAACATCTTCACCGCTGCTGCTTACCTGAGGATCTGCTTACCTGAGGATGACGTGGATTCGCCGGTCGGTTTTCTGGCTCGTGCTTGGCTGGCTTCTGGTGTCTCTTGCCCACCTGCAAGTTGACGCTCTGTTCCAGTACTCTGTTGCTGAGCTTTTGAAGCTCCGACGCCATGTTGATGTCCTCCAGCCCCCATCTGGTTGCTCCATTCCATCGGACATCTTTTTCCAGCCGAACCGGAGATATATTCATCGTGGACCGCGTGTAAGCACTTTTACAAGAATTCTTATTCTTCCATTCCAACTTGGTTTTCCACACGCCGTCGTTCTCGCAACCCCAGCCGAGGTGCTAATCACAGTAGTCTGGCTAGTCTCCCTAAAGTGGCTAACTCTGCCTATAAAAGTAGCTCTGCCACCGTGAACTTTGGTCTCTTGAACACTCGCTCTCTCAACAACAAGGGTCCACTAATCAGAGATGTCATTATGGACTATAATCTTGACTTTTTATGTTTGACTGAGACCTGGCAGCTGACTAATGATTTTATTCCCCTTAACGCGTCTGCCCCGCCGGGGTTTGTTTACAATTGCCAGCCCCGCATTGTTTCATCGCGAGACCTGGAAAGTTTTGCCGATTCCTGTTTCTCCTCTATTTTCATCGTTTGAGTACTCTGCCTCACTGTTGCCCGGACCCTCGCCCACAGTTGTGGTCACTGTTTACCGTCCCCCAAAATATAACAAAGCTTTTCTAAATGACTTTTCTCAGCTTTTCACTCATCTTTCAACTCTATCTCATAACTTAATCATCCTGGGTGATTTTAATATTCATATGGATAATATCAGTTCTCCGCTCTCCAGAGAATTTTCATCTTGCCTGGAAAGCCTCGGTCTGCATTTATATATCGACTCTCCAACTCATTGTGGGGGCATATACTGGATTTAGTCTGTTGTTCGGTGTCATCCCTCTGCCTGTAAAACTCACTCTGTTGCCTTTTCCGACCATATGCTTATTACTTTTAAGATCACCCTTCCGCTATCTAAACTGACTCTTCCTCGCACCATTTCTTTCAGGAATATCAAGGACATTAACACTGTCACCTTTGCATCTGATATCAATAATTTTCCAAGTGTACCTGCCTGCTGTTCACCTGATGAATTAGTTTCCCACTATAACAAACACCTTCACACTCTCTTGGACACTCATGCTCCTATGAGATTCAGATCAGTCTCCTTCAACCGTTCAGCACCCTGGTTCACTCCCGCCCTCACCTTCTGAAATCCCAGGGCCGTCAGCTGGAGCGTCTTGCTAACAGAACTGGACTCACCATTCATAAAAATATGTACATGGAACATGTCAATTTGTATAAGGATTCTCTCTCTTCAGCTAAATCTGCTTATTACTCACACTTAATCCACTCTAATCATCATAATTCTAAAACTCTGTTCTCCCTCCTCACCTCCATTACAAAACCTCCTGATTCTCTTCCTTACCATATGCAATCTCAAGACTTTTGCAATAAACTTATGTCCTTTTTTGTTTCCAAAATTACAGACATCCATAAAGACCTGACCTCATCTGGAGCTGCTGCTTCTGGAGGCAACTTTAACACCCCTTATCCATTCCCAACTACTACTTTTTCAAGTTTCGACCTTCCCTCTGTTCAAGCCATTTCGGACATTATTCATAAATCTAAACCCTCCACATGTCAGCTCGACCCACTTCCCACCAGCCTGGTTAAATCCTGCTGCTCTTCACTTGCCCCTCTCATCACTGAGATTATTCACTCCTCCCTAAGCTCTGGTTCAGTCCCCCTTCACTCAAAATTGCCTCGGTCACACCCATTCTGAAAAAACCTGGTCTGGACCCCACTAATTTTAGCAATCTCCGTCCCATATCTAATTTACCCTTCATATCCAAAATCCTGGAAAAAACAGTTGCTTTTCAACTACATACTCACCTCATGTCGAATAGCATCTACGAGCAGTTTCAATCTGGCTTCCGTCCCTTCACAGCACTGAAACCGCACTCATCAAAATTTCAGATGACCTTCTTATGGCTTCTGATTCTGGGTTACTTTCAATTCTCATTCTTCTGGACCTCACAGCAGCTTTTGATACCATTTCTCATCCCACCCTTCTCAGTCGATTATCATCTATTGGTATCACCCACACTCCCATAGCCTGGTTTACTTCATACATCTCTGATCGCACACAGTTCATACAACTAAAAACCCAGAAATCCGTTACCTTCCCCGTCTCACTGGAGTGCCCCAAGGCTCTGTATTGGGGCCTCTCCTTTTATCATATACATCCTCCCTCTTGGTCACATCCTCCGTAAACATAACATTAAATTTCATTGCTACTGCGGACGACACCCAGCTCTACCTCTCTACTAAACCATCTTCTTTACTCCCACCAACCTCTCTTACCCTCTGTCTCCAAGAAATTCACTCTTGGTTTTCATCCAACTTTCTCAAACTGAACAGTTCAAAAACCGAAGTCCTCCTGGTGGGCACACCTCATACCCTCTCTAAAGCTAATAAAGTTTCCATTACCATTGATAACTCAACTATCCTTCCCTCCCCTCAGGTTAAGAGTCTGGGTGTCGTCCTTGACAGCACTTTATCCTTCCACTCTCACATTAACAGCATCACCCGGTCAGCCTATTTCCACCTGCGTAACATTTCCGCCTCCGTCCCTCTCTTACTCCAAAACCACCGCCATCCTGGTTCACAGTCTTATCACATCTCGGTTAGATTACTGCAACTCACTCCTGTTTGGCCTCCCTAATAAGTCGCTCCAGAAGCTGCAGCTCCTACAGAACTCTGCTGCACGCCTGATTACTCAGACCCCTATTTTTCATCATATCACTCCCGTCTTGCAACAACTTCACTGGCTTCCTGTCAAACAGAGGATCATCTTTAAAATACTTCTCATTATTTACAAAGCAGTTCATAACATGGCTCCTCTATATATCTCAGATCTTCTCCATTTAAACATCCCTACTCGTTCACTCCGGTCATCTCACACCTGCCATCTTTCTGTTCCCCTGCTCGTCTTGTCACAATGGGGAACAGGGCGTTTAGTCGCTCTGCTCCCCATCTTTGGAATTCCCTCCCTCCAGATCTTCGTACCATCAACTCATTTAATCTTTTCAAATCCAAACTCAAAACTCACTTGTTTAGACAATCATATTCCGCCTGACCCATATCACCTCAATGTTGTTTTGCCAATTTTATTGTTTACTGTTTTAATGGTTTTTATCTGTTTTGTACAGTGTCCTTGGGTGTCCTGATAAGGCGCTTTAAATAAAATGTATTATTATTATTATTATTAAAAAGGTCATAGGGCTGCAGAACTCTGGATACTGACACAGGGCACCATGATGAGATATATATGTTAATTTTGGGACAATCAGATCTTTCTAAGTGCTGTACACAAAAAGCCTATGAAAATGAACGGAATAAGTTGCGAGAGTAACTCCTTCCTGTCTCACACCCTGAGGTCCGACGGACCCCAAACTTCACTGGCTGGTTGTGTGAATACCTCCAAATGTCATATCTAGAGAACAGGTCTCTAAAACAAAATTCAATTTTCTTAGCATTTTATTCTAGACTCTCCCCCACAGCCGCTTTGCTCACATAGCCAGACAGAGCCTTTGTCATACAGGGATAGGGTTAGAGGATTGAGTAGAGAAAAATACATCTAGAAAGCATCTAGAGCTTCAGAACTCTGTGGCAGGATCGAGGGGGCCCTGGACTACCACCGTTCTGAATTTCAAGACCCTGTGACATCTTTATTATAGACATACCACTTGCCACCTATTTTGGCCCATTCAGTAAGTCGCAGGTGGGCACTTACTTCATGACTAAGTAGTAACACAGGAAGTGCCCGTCAGTGACTTATTCAATGGGCCTCAGTTAGGTATTCCATGGACAATGCATTAACAAGAGACAATTAATTCACTTATTTGTATTTATTGACCAAACAACATGTACAATGCCCAGGACACAACAACACATTTATGCAATTTAAATTCACAAACATATATATTTTGTATAAAAAAAAACATCTGTCAATGGACAGCCTACGTGGAGCTTGTCAATTAAGTTGCAGATGGGCACTTACTATTTGACTCAGCAAAAATATTGCTTCTGAGCTAACTAACTGAGCTAACTAGCTGACTTTTCTCAACTAAACCACTTGTTTTACACCCAGAACAGTCAAATAGTGGTATTTATCAAAGTTTCAGTTCAAATAAAGTGCATAATTTGAATGGGGGTCTAATAACGGCTCTGGGGGATGCCCAGGCACCGCCCGTCATGAACTGTGGCGATGATGTGCTTGGATGGGACTAAAGTGTTATTTAGTAGGTAAGGGGACAAATAGGCATTCTGTGGATGTAAGGAGGACTGTGGTGAAGTTTAGTGTGGAAGGAGACACCGTAGGCACTTCATGGATGTGATGAAGACCATTGGGAAGACTTGTAGGTAAGGGGACAAAATGACATACTGTGGACACTTATAATGGAGCATATGGGGAGTAGACCCTAGGACACTGGTGGACATCCCCCTGTATGCCCGTTATAACATGAGACCACCTCTAGTTGTGTCCATACATTGCCTTTGACCCCTAAGCCCTGTCTTCCGAGAGTAATGGAGAAGATGCCGACTCGTAACTTATATAGCTTTCATGGGGGATCCAAATAAAATCTACGGTCAATCGCACCACCTATTCGACCATGGAATATGGGAAAATTTCCACGAAGGTGGAAAGGTTCCCTTACAGAAGGACGCAATAGAGCCTGTCCCTTCAGCCGAGATGAAGAAGGGGTTTTACAGCCCCTACTTCATCGTATCAAAGAAAGGCTGTGGGTTGCGGCCAGTCTTGGACCTGCAAGTTCTGAACCGGGCCTTACACAGACTCCCGTTAAAGATGCTGATGCAAAGACGCATTTTAGCGAACATCCGGTATCAAGATTGGTTTGTGGCGTTCTTCCACGTTTCACGACACAGGCCATTGCTATTGTATGCTTTTGAGGGCCGGACATATCAGTACAAGGTCCTCTCCTTCGGTCTGTCCCCGTCACCTTGCACCTTCACGAAAGTCGCAAAGGCAGCACTGCCCCGTTAAGTGAAGTGGGCGTTCGCATCCTCAACTATATTGACGACTGGCTGATTCTAGCTCTCTCACAGAATTTGTTGTGTGCTCACCGGGACCTGGTGCTCAGGCACCTTAGCCAGCTTAGGCTTCGGGTCAACTGGGAAAAGAGCAATCTCTCCCCGGTTCAGAGCATTTCTTTTCTCGGCATGGAGTTAGTCTCAGTCTAGATGATGGCGCGACTCTCGTCGAACTGCCACCATCTGTTCAGCCCTTGAATGGACCAGGCATTTCTACAGGCAAGAGTTCCAACTCAGAGACGGCAGCGTAGGACATCCAGGGTCCAAGCCCCCCTTGAGGCTATGAGCACACTTTGCTAAGAGTGTGGCGGCCTCCTGGGCCCTGACCAATGGTGCCTCTTTGGCAGACATCTGCAGAGCAGCAGGCTGGGCAACACCCAACACCTTTGCAAGGTTTTACAATCTCTGGGTTGAGCCGGTCTCGTCCCATTTGTTGTCAGGTACGAGCAGGTTAGTTATGGGGCAGCTGGCCAGGTGAGAGCTCTCCACATGAGACACTGCCGACAAGACTCGGTAAGACCATGTGATGTATTTCCACTCAATCCCCCCCCCCTCGGGTGGGGTATGATCTCCGAGGTGACACTCCCTGACGCGGACCCTATATGGCCTCCAGCTGAACGATTTGTTCCTTTTGGGGAGAAAAAAGGAGAAGAGGGTCCCTGTTTTGGGGCAGTCGACTTCCCGAGGTGTAGGGGACCATACAATGCTTTTGAGAGCATTGAGGGAGGTTACATGACAGCCAGGTGAGCTGGCACGCATGGGTCTGCTGTTTTGCATCGCCAGTCCACATTACACAGTTCAGCTGTTGTGGCATTTTGTAAAGGGATGCCTAGTGTCACTACATCGACACAACGTCGATGCTGATGCGAAGACGCATTTTAGCGAACATCCGGTATCAAGATTGGTTTGTGGCATTCTTCCACGTCTCACGACACAGGCCATTGCTATTGTATGCTTTTGAGGGCCGGACATACCAGTACAAGGTCCTCTCCTTTGGTCTGTCCCCGTCACCTTGCGCCTTCACGAAAGTCGCAAAGGCAGCACTGCCCCGTTAAGTTCCTTTTGGGGAGAAAAAAGAAGAAGAGGGTCCCTGTTTTGGGGCAGTCGACTTCCCGAGGTGTAGGGGGCCATACAATGCTTTTAAGAGC
This sequence comes from Xyrauchen texanus, assembly GCF_025860055.1. Lineage (NCBI taxonomy): Eukaryota > Metazoa > Chordata > Actinopteri > Cypriniformes > Catostomidae > Xyrauchen > Xyrauchen texanus. The sequence goes on from NC_068320.1 coordinate 375,462, forward strand.
ATTGAGGGAGGTTACATGACAGCCAGGTGAGCTGGCTACGAGGCACACATGGGTCTGCTGTTTTGCATCGCCAGTCCACGTTACACAGTTCAGCTGTTGTGGCATTTTGTAAAGGGATGCCTAGTGTCACTACATCGACACAACGTCGAGTGAGTGAGACATAGGGAACATCCTGGTTACTTTTTGAACCTCTGTTACCTGATGGAGGGAACAAGACATTGTGTCCCTCCTGCCACAACACTGAACAACCCGCTGAAATGACAGGAACCCTGTCTCGGCTCCTCAGAACAAAAACTGAATGAGTGGTTGCAAGTCAGCTCCTTTTATGCCCGTATGTCCAGGGGAGTGGAATGAAAATTCCGCTTGCTAATTCCCATTGGCCTTTTCTCAAAATCAGAGGTGTTTGGGGCTCCCAAGGACGACCCCTAGTGTCACTACATCGACACAATGTCTCGTTCCCTCTATCAAGGAACAGAGCTTATGAAAGTTACCAGGACGTTTGTTTAGTAAAATAGTTGACAGATCTTTGGTGGACATGAGAAAAATAAGATATTTTATATATTAAAATGTCAAACTCAATCTAAAAATACTATTTTTCTAAAGTGTTTAAATAATTATTCATTATTTTGAATTTAAGACCCATTCACCTCAAAAACGGAAAATGCAAACAACTGTCAGTTAAGAAACATCATGGCAATATCAAGCAAATTGAAGCATGGGGTGCACAATATATTTGTGTAATATTATAATATGCTTTCCCCTAATGGATAAAATTTGATATTTCTGAAATAAATAGTTAGAAAAATATATCATTATAATCAATGGTTAAAGAAATACCCTAAATTATAGAATTATCTTGCAAAACACTATTGTGATCAATATTTATATAGAGATGTGGTTTTATATTAGGTGAATACATTTTTTGTTTCTTCATGCCTTCAGAAATTCTGAATGCCAAAACTGAGTCCTCCACTCAAAATGCCAAATTGTGGCATTGAAACTCGTATATGATGCCTATAAATATTTTCCTACAAACACTTTGTACAGCAAAATAACTTCAGAGACTGTAGAATCTTATTTAAATTATGATATATTTTATGATATGAAACACTTCCAATTCGCCTACCGTCAGAATAGGAGCACAGAGGATGCCATCTCTACGGCACTTCACTTTGCCCTGTCCCACCTTGACAATAGCAACACCTATGTGAGAATGCTGTTCATTGACTTTAGTTCAGCATTCAACACCATCATCCCCTCCAAACTGATCACCAAACTCAGTGAACTGGGCATCAATTCCTCCCTCTGTAAATGGATTCTGGACTTCCTAACCAACAGACCTCAGTCTGTTAGGTTAGCTAACCACACCTCCTCAACCATCACCCTGAACACCGGCGTACCACAGGAATGTGTGCTGAGCCCTCTCCTTTACTCCCTCTTCACCTACGACTGCACACCTGTACGTGACTCTAACACCATTGTCAAGTTTGCAGATAACATTGGTCTCATCAGTAACAACGATGAGATGGCCTACAGGGAGGAGGTCCAGCACCTATCATCGTGGTGCACTGACAACAACCTGGCTCTCAACACTAAGAAGACCAAAGAGCTCATTGTGTACTTCAGGAAGTCTAAAGCTGGCACACACACACACCCATTTCTATCAACGGGACTGAGGGGGAGCGTGTAACCAGCTTCAAGTTTCTGGGTGTGCACACCTCTGAGGAACTCTCTTGGACCCTCAACACCTCTACCCTGATCAAGAAGGCTCACCAGTGTCTCTTCTTTCTGAGGAGACTCAAGAAGGTCCACCTGTCTCCTCAGATCCTGGTGAACTTCTACCGCTACACCATTGAGAGCATCCTCACCAACTGTGTCTCAGTTTGGTATAGCAACTGCTCTGCCCATGACCGGAAAGTACTCCAGAGTGCCATCAAGGGTAAACGATGCTTGCGTATGGCATGCAGCATCATCAAAGACTGTTCCCACCCTAACCACAGACTGTTCACCCCAATCCCCTCCGGGAGGCGTTTCAGGTCTCTCCGCACCCAAACCAGCAGGTTCAGAGGAAGTTTCTTTCCTGCGGCTGTCACCCTACTGAACTCTAGCTCTGCGTCCCGGTGACAATTGACTACCCCCCCCCCCCCGGACATTACCCTATCCCACCCATTCTGTTCTATTTATTTATTAAAAAATGTACAAACTGTAATTACACCAATACATAGCCATATTCTACTACTGTTCATACTATTCATCCTGCACATACACTTAAAGCTCTACATACTGTACATATCTGTGTGTATGGTTCATACAGAATATCCATTTTCTGTATGAGCCAGTAGTTTTATAGTTTTTCTTACTATATATTCTGCTAATACACTGCATATATCTATATTATTCTACTACTATTTTAATGTCACTGCTACTACATTGCACATATCTGTACATGTTGTTCATACACTGCTCATATTACATAGCCATATTTATTCTGCTCTTATAACACTGCAATATATTTCTTGTCCTGCCCTTGCACCACATGTCTATACTTGATTATCACATTGCACCTTTCTACTTTTTTGCACTTCTGGTTGGATGCAAACTGCATTTCGTTGTCTTTGTACTTGTACTCTGCACAATGACAATAAAGTTGAATCTAATCTAATCTAAAATGAATTTTGGTCTTAATCAAAGGTGACAATCGAGTTGGATAAAATACTTTAAAAACATCACATCATACTACATTTAATTGCACTCATATACATTTTTAAACCAAATCATGGCAAGATTTTTACAGCTGAACAATTTATTGAAAATGAAATGAACAAAACTGTAGAATGAAGTAAAACATTCACATAAATAATAATAATAAAAAAGCATAAACTGCTTATTAATTAACATTCTAATTAAAGACTTATACATGAAATAAGCAAAAATTGCGTTCAGTTTTACTTTATTGAACAAAAAAGATTATTCATGAAAATGCAATGTAACATTAAAAGGATGGTTAAGTTTTAACCAGATGAACACTTTACCTAGTAACATAAAGAAAACATTAATTTGGCTTCAGACCAGTTTGGCAACTTTGTTTTAGGAGTTTTGGGAAAGATAATCAAAGACGCTTGTTAGACTCACAGTCATTCCTTTCAGAGATATGATGAGAAATCCAACTACAACTCACATAAACATGTGCTTGAGGAAAATGACAGCTCTGCGTATGATGTAAAAACAAAGATTTAAACTAGCTTCATCTCTTGAATCTCTTTCTCTTAAAGGAGAGTTCACAGAAACGTTTCAATTCTCTCAGTATTTACCTTCATTTAATGAAAGTGAATGAGAACACAAGCTTACAAATGACAAAAAAGCACCAAAAAAAAAAAAGAAGTCAGTCTGACATGTGTGCTTTATTCAAAATCATTCGGTTTCATTATATGGAAAAAGGAAAAACAACCAGGATATTATTGTTATACAACTATTGTGCTCTATGGAAGAAATAAAATCATGACATGAGGGGAACTATTCCTTACAGAACAGAATAGGCAACTCTGGATCGGTGTTGTATGACAATAAAGCATGTTCATATAGAACAATGTCTGATCATCAGTTTAGATGAACTAGAGTTCTTTCCTCCATTCCCATGTACATCGAAAAAAAAAGATTTAGTGGTGAAGTAAATATCGCAGAAACGTTAAAGTACTTTTCACACTGAATAAGTTAGTTTAAGCCTGAACTTGAACATATTAAGTCAATTCTACATTTGTATTTGATTCAGACATATACAAATAAATGCTGTAGTTATAAATAAATATTATTCATGATTGTTTTTCATCATTACAGCTTGTCATCATGTATCAATCCTAAAGTAGAAAACCTTGTCATATTTATTCACTAATTTGAGTACATTTCACAGCTAAATAAAATAAGTACATTTAAACTTTTGGAAGCTTGTGTTCCCAGCATGCACCAGGCTTGAATAACTAATGAGCTTGTATTGTTTTTACCGTTTGTACATTTATTTACACTGTTTTTATTGTTGATTTTGTTTTTACATTTGGTAACATCTTAGTTTATAATCTACTCAAAATGATCTGTTCATTCCCCGTGGAAAGTGTCTGTGTAATGTGTACATGATTAAACAAGATTATAAGAAGTGTTCAAAATGTGCAATGTTCATTTAAAATGTACTTAATTTTTTAAGTACCATAACATTCTGTATGTTAGTAAAAGTTACTGTATTAAATGAAATATGTAAGTTACATTTACTCACTTTAACCAGTATTATTTCATGAACAAATTTTATACCATTAAAATGTACTTACAAAAACTGTGTGCAAAAACTTGCAAATATTACTACTCATTCTCGTTTCTTTGAGGGGCCAGTGTATCTGGAGATCTTTTGTGACATCTAATCCAAGAATACAGTGTGACAAATATTCACCTGTAACAGATTAATGTTACAATGTAGCCACGGTCCTAAATGAACTTTATGCCACACATGCCAGCGGAGGGCAAATTGAGAACATTTACCAGCCTACATACAAATAGTTTCTGGAAATAAACTGTATTTTGAGTTAAACAATATCAAACTCTCAGAGGCTGATTGGGATGAGATTGACCAATCTTTTAAGGTGGTCTTGGATGGATTGGTTTGGTACGGATCAGAATGTGATTGCAGTGTTCATATATGCCTAAACGAACCAAACTAAGGGAGAAAACACGGCAGGTTCTGAATCAGATGCTCCAAACAAACAAGGTGTGAAAACAACCCAAACACTGAAAACAAGCCATATCTATCTCCGTCTCTTAAAGACACCACTGTACACACATCAATTACACCTTCATTTGCAGTAAATGGGTCAATGACAATTAAGGATGTCTATGATGATAAAAAAAGATGTAATATTAGAAATGTAAATATATTTGGTTGGTTGAAACATTTTTATAACACTAAATAAAATGTTTTGATTTAGTGACTAAAAATGTCAAGTAATGTTAACATGTAGTAGAATGATTTCAAACGGATACAAACCAAGTCCTACCCAGAGTATCTATCATGATATTTGTAAAAAAAAAAAAACATATATATATATATATATATATATATAATTAGTTGATAAGAATAATAGTGCCAACAGTTTCTAAAGCAGCCCTGAGCAATTCAAGCTTGAAGTACCACCTGTTTCCTCGAGGGGGCAGTAAGTGAAACTTTAGCTGTTTAGGCAATACACGTCTCAGACTGATTGTCAAATTCAGTTACAAAATGGATTGCTGTGACCTGCAGGCCAGTGATTGGCTTGTGTTCAATAATAAACATAAATGCACATAAACAATACACTGGATTCTGAAGCCACATTATATCTTATTAATGCTTAAAGGCGCAGTCACTCTTATGTATTTGAATTATCTGAATATTGCAGATGTTTTATAATACACACGCATATATATATTATTTATAATTATTTAATTATAACAATTTAGAATTATTTCATCATTATATATTGAATTATTGTTAATTCAATAATAGTAAGTGAGAGGCTTTCTCAGCAAATATTATATATGCGATTAATAGCGAATAATTTGATTTATTAAATCGGCACACTAAAAATAATTAATTAGATTATTTATTTTATCGATTGACAGCCCTAATATATATATATAACAAAATGTAAGTGCAAATATGTGATGTTTCTCATAAACTCATGAGGGTCTGAAGGGTCCTCTCTGTTTTCTGGTCACGTTACACCACATTGACCTGTAATAGTTCAAACAAAACTGCCTCTTTTATAAGAAATATGAATAAAATGATTGAAAACTACATTTGCTAACATTTCTTTTGTCAAAAATCTATCAATAAATAAAGAAATGAGAGATTTTCTTTTTTATAATCTTTGGAGAGTTACACCACCTACAAAATATGAATTAATTTTAAATCAGAAATGGAAAATCTTTCAAAGTTATTATAGTAATCTTCAATACAAATAAAACGTGAATGTTATTGCTATAACCTGCAATTTAGTGTTCCATCATTGACCCAAATACAGCGCACAATCAAAACATTGTTTTTAAGATCTGCTCATTTCAGTTTCTTAGCTAAATTCCATAAAATGTAATTTGAGTAAAACTGAGTAATCTTTAAAAAAATGAAAGTTTATTTGTATTTTTTATTATTACATTTGGTTGACAATTACACAATTCAATTTGGTGGAATTTTATTCTGAAATGAAAAGCTGTAAACCTTACAAATAGACAAAAATATTTTTTGAGTGCAAATAAAATAGGGGCACACATATTTAAAATTGACAACGAATGTTACCAAATGTCATTCTAAACATCATCATTGTTGTAGATAAGAAATACTTTGGCCTTTCCCCTGAAAGAAGGCATTTTCTTTGCCTAACACTTTTTTTTTATCTTTAGATCAGAGGTCGGCAACCTTTTTGACATTGAGTGCCATTTTATTAATTTTCCTGGTCAATCGCTGTGCTGACTTTCTTTTTGTTAAGCCACCCATTCAGCTGATGACAGCACGCTGCGTGATCTGAAGGGTGGAATACATCAAGACTGAAATAAAGGTGCGGAATTTATATACAAAAAATCGTCTACTCTATCGGCGTTGCTTGTGTGCCAGTGATTATCCCTCCACGTGCCAATACTGGCACTCGTGCCATAGGTTGCCGATCCCTGCTCTTGATGCTCATGAGTGTCTCCTCAGTTAATATCACTTAGACATGAACTTGATTCTAAGAGTGACTAATATTGCACAGAGTTGGATTTCCTTTTACATAACTGTGAGACATTGGATTAAGTTCTACCAGAGCTGTGCACCATTCAGAATTAAAATGAATTTAAATTCCAATTCAATTCCTGAATTTATCTAAATTGCAATGCAATGAATTCCTTTTCCTGTCATTCCAATTTCAAATCTAATTCAACATCCTGGGTGTGGCCAGTTCAATTCAAATTCCAACTCATGAATTGAAAGAGAGCCAATTCTTCAATTCTGAATTTTGCCCAACCCTGGTTTACACAGATCTGTTGGACTCACTGGCTTTTAAATACACCTTCAGCTGTCGCTTGTTCAGTCTATAATGTGGTGGTCATATTTTAGTCCCAAACTAATTGATTTTACAGGATTTATTAAAGGCACAGGTTTCTGCAGAGGTGTTGAGAAGGAATCTATTGTCTTGATTATGGCTCCTCTTCTGGGATCTGTGAAGGAGAAAAAAGAGCAACAAAGTAAGTACGAAAGCAAAGCTAGAGAAAAAATACATAAACCTGTAGAATTGCTTAATCACACACAATCTATAGCTCTCATCAGACGACTAAACATAAAAACTCACTGCCATGGTACTAGTATGTTGTGAATGGTTGCCAGGCTTTTGTTTTAAGTATTTTTAGCATGTTGCTAAATTGCTAAAGTTGCTATATGTGGTTGCTATGGTTTTCTGGGTGGTTTTTGGATGTTCCTAGGTTTGTGTCCTTGTCGCTGGTTTGGCACATAGGCTGAGTGTGTTTGTAACTTGTAGCCTACAAAACATCCTGGTTACTTTTGTAACCTCCGTTCCCTGATGGAGGGAACGAGACGTTGTGTCGATGAAGTGACACTAGAGGCCGCCCTTGGGAGCCCCAAACACCTCTGATCTTTGAGAAAAGTCCACTGGGAATTGGCGAGTGGAATTTGCACACCACTCCCCCAGACATACGGGCATAAAAGGAGCTGGCTCGCAACCGCTCAGTCAGGTTTTGTGCTGAGGAGCCGAGACAAGGTCCCGGTCATTTCAACGAGTAGTTCAGTGTTGTGGCAGGAGGGACACAGTGGAGACCACACCCTGCCAGAAGGGGAGGAAATTGTGTGAAAATACATCACATGGTCTTACTGAGTCTTGTCGGCAGTGTCTCATGTGGAGAAGTCCCTGTGGTAGGTCCTACCCCGAAGGAGGAGGAGCTCTACAACATGGCGACCGGGGGCAGAGGAGTCTCTGCCCAAGGAAGACGCAGGTTTACCAACAGGGAAACCATGTCACAGGAGATACATCACACAGGGTTACAACCAGCACATGCGGAGCACCTACCCCAGTAAAGGGCTAAGTTAGCACACATACTAGGCTGGCAGAAAGTCTCTCCCCAAACTCGCCTACCTCAGGGCTAAGGAGGAAGGATATCCAGGGTCCACAACTTCATGAACAAGACTGGGGGTGACCTGCTGCGACAGCACGTCACAGTGTTGTCCATCTTGACCAGCACATGCTTGCCCTGGAGCAATGGCCGAAGCCTCCACAGGGTGAGCATTGCTGCCAGCAACTCAAGGCAGTTGATGTGCCAATGCAGCCGCGGGCCAGTCCAGGAACCGGCAACTGCATGCCCGTGGCACACGATGCCCCAACCTGACTAGGAAGCGTCTGTCGTGACGATAATTCACTTGGAGACCTGCTCTAGGGGAACCCCTGCCCATAGAAATACCAGTTCTGTCCAAGGGCTGAGTGAACGGCGGCAGACCGATGTGACGACCACACGATATGCCCCATGGTGCCATGCCCATCTCTGGACTTGAGTCTGAAGCCAGTGCTGAAGCGGTCTCATATGCATCAACCCGAGCGCCGTGACTGCCGCCGAGGATACCACATGCCTCAAGAGCCTCTGAAATTGTTTCAGTGGAACCGACGTTCTCCGCCTGAATGCCTTCAGACAGTTCAGCACTGACTGTGCGTGCGGTCGCTCGTAAAGTGTGCCAACAGAGAGACTGAGTCTAACTCCATGCCGAGAAAAGATATGCTCTGAACCGGGGAGAGCTTGCTCTTTTCCCAGTTGACCAGAAGCCCCAGCCGGCTGAGATGCCAGAGCACCAGGTCCCTGTGCGCACACAACAAATCCCAAGAGTGAGCTAGGATCAGCCAGTCGTCGAGATAGTTGAGGATACGGATGCCCACCACTTCCCTTAGCGGGGCAAGGGCTGCCTCTGCGACCTTCGTAAAGGTGCAAAGTGACAGGGTTCAGACAGAAGGGGACCATCGACCATGTACTGATATGCCCAGCCCTCGAAAGCAAACTGCAGGAAGGGCCTGTGTCGAGGTAAAACCGAGACGTGGAAGTACGCATCCTTCAGGTCTACCGCCGCAAACCAATCTTGATGCTGGATGCTCGCTAAAGTGCATTTTTGCGTCAACATCTTGAACGGAAGTCTGTGCAAGGCTTGTTTCAGTACCCGCAGGTCCAAGACTGCGGGGACTGAAATCCACAGCCTTTCTTTGATATGACGAAATAGGGGCTGTAAAACCCCTTTTTAACCTCGGCTTGAAGGACAGGCTCTATCGCGTCCTTCCGCACAAGGCAGCTGCGTTTTCGCCCTTCACTGATGTGAAGAGGATGCCGTTGAACCTGGGTGGGTGCCTGGCAAACTCAATCACGTAGCCATGTCGGACGGTCCTGGTCATCCACCGCAACGGGTGGGGCCTCACAGCGGGGTGGAGCCTGAGGAGCTCGTGTCTGTGCTGAGTCTGGAGACATCAAAGCAATTATCTGGATCTGCATACCCACCATAGGAGCGGTCTGGGACAGGGGAGGAGGAAAATCATCCTCTCAGCTAGTTGCAACAGTCCTGACGTGGCCGCAATTGTGCCACAGCTGGGCACATGGGGGCAGGGGAGGCCTGGCTCCGGAGCGCCATACCTGCCATAAATGAAGAGTACCTGGCGATCATCATAATGACGGCCGTGGACACCGAATGTGTGACCCAGGAAGTGAGGAAACCGCTCTTTTCTTGAAAATTTGGGTACCGCAGCCCCTTGGCCGTGCGGCAAAATTAAAAGAAAAGAAAAACATGGATTCTCCTCCCGGCCCTCCACCGGGGGATTGAGTGGTCTGTTCCAGATCTGCAGCAGGTCTCCGTATCCTTGGGTCACCCGTCTCAGGGGTTCTTAGCAGTGGGCCGTGAGATGGCAGGCGTCTGTTTCCTGCGGGCGGCTCCAAGCCAGTGCAGGCCTATTAGGATGGGATGTGGCAGAACCGGTGTTGTTGCCGCAGTGGGACGCCCTTGGAGATGAGCAGACGTGGTGCGGGATCTTGATAGCCTCCTGCTGTCTGCTTCTTGACCATCGAGAACTGCTCGGCAATGTCCTCGATGGTGTCGTCTAATAGGCCAACCTTGTCAGCCTCCTTCATCTCGACCAGGCTGAGCCAACGGTGGCACTCCTGGACCAGCAGAGTGGACATCGCGTCGTGCCGTGACCTTTATCACTCGGAGGGTGCGATCGGTCGCAGCGGCACCATAGGCCTTAGTCACTAGTGACAGTGACATAAGCCTAAAGGCCTTGGACGGTTCCGCCAGGTGTGACCCCACCCGAGTGTGGGAGCCCAGCCGAGTCCTCGGCATCAGACTGGATGAGCCCACTCTCTGATACTGCGATCGAGAGCTCATCCTCTTCGCGAGTGGTCTCATCCCAGAAATCGACAGGAGCACACGAGCATACTGGGGAATGGGAGGTACGAGGGGAGTTTCCCAGCAGAGAAGCTCCCATTGAGGACCCCAAATCGCCCCCAGTGCTAACCGCTGCAGCCTCATACCTGCAGGTAGAAGGACAGAGGCAGGCAGCCAGTGGGGTAGCTTTCACTCTGACGAAAGAAAGCCGTGACTTCAATGTCGCCATAGTCATTTTCTCGCAATTAGGGCATGACCCGTCCACGGAAGATGTCTCCAAGTGGGCAGAGTCCAAGTATGTGAGACAGCAATATGGCCGCAACCAGGAATAATACACAGACAGAAAGGCAGTGCCAGTCTTTTAGAAAGAAAATATACTCTTTTAGTAGGAATAATACTGTATAATCTTTTAGCTGCTGAAGCGCCCAGGGGCGTTCTCTGCACACCACCGGTGCAAGAGGGGGAGAAACCGCTGTAATGTGGCATATATCCAACAGGTTCACTTTCAGAACTGAATGGATTCGGCAGAAGAATTTAGCTCACTGAACACAACCGCTCGGCTCCGAAGAAAAAATCTGAATGAGTGGTTGCGAGCCAGCTCCTTTTATACCCGTATGTCCAGGAGAGTGGCAGGAAAATTCCACTTTTTTCAAAGATCAGATGTGTTTGGGGCTCCCAAGTGCGACCTCTAGTGTCACTACATCGACACAATGTCGAGTGAGTGACAGATTGGGAACTCTCGTTATTCTTAATTAAACTTCTATCTTCTTACACATTCTTATTGCAAAGGTTGATGTTTGCATCAAATTTACCATTGATAATGCTGATACAAGCTGAGCACTTTAACAATCTCAAACCCTGATGTAACGGATTACAATCTAGTAGTTACAGTGTACAGAGCATTGATTGTTCATGACTTCACAATTAATTTTTATTTATTTATAAAATTCACATAGATAATGAAAAGGACATATTGGTATTAGCGTCTTCAACTCTGTTGGGTTCAGACAAAATGAGACAGGACAAACTCATTGCCATAATCATATGCTAGATTGAATTCTGTCATATGGAGTTGATGTTGATAGTGTAGCTATTCTGATGCAGAGCGATGAGTTCTCAATTCTAAATTTCTGTAGTTGGTAACGACACCAGTGAAATTTAAAGATCTCAATGCCAAATCCGGAACCACAGCATAAATATGCTAATATGAAAATGTGCTATTGAACACACCCATTTAACCTATTTAAAAAGTAACATTTCAATGTAAATAATATATTAAAAGAAATCCATGTTTCCCTCGAGTGTTTCTCAATCAAGGATATATATAAGTGATTTTAAGTAGCGCCCTACTGTGATATGTTTTATTCTTTACCAAATCATGTTTTCCTTTTTGTTATTTTTATTATTTTTTTTCAGAACTCCATGTTTTAGAGTTTAATTTAATTTCATCATCAAAATTGTGTCTAATCAATTCATAACTTTTAACAAGTGAAAATTTTACTTTTCAACATGTCATTGCATTTTTTGCTTCTATTTAAGCTTCTATTTAACAGCAGTCTTGCTTGTGATATATTGCTTAATTATTATTATTTCTTATCATTATTATCATTACAGTGAATATTACATTTATTATACAATTCTAATATATTTCTTTCACAATTTCTTCAATTTCAGGGCTCTAGCTTATATTTTGAAACATGCTTTTATTATGTGTGTTTTTTGCCTAAAGCTTCCCTTTCCATTTAAACAGTTTGTGACACAGAGACTTTTAACTCACTGTAAAGTAGTTCAAGGGAAAGGAGGAGGCGAGAACCGGCTTGACAATATAAATAATAGTTTAATTATTTAAAAACTTAAAAGACAACATAAACACACACATGACAGACATGTCCGTAAACGATCTCTCTCTCCCGCACGATCCTCTGCAGTCGACCTTTATACCTCTCGGAGGCTTCATTAGCCTACTACGGGACCGGGTGTGTAGGATCACGACCCGGCCCCGCCCTCCGCCCTGTCACACTCACATCTAAAATCTCATCTCTTTTCACTGTCCTTTGAGTCTGACAAATGAAATGCAGAAGTTTTGGAGTGTTTGTATTTTGTGTTTTAGATTACTGGTGTTTGTGTATGGGTTCATTTTAAAATTATATGTTTTAAATGTTATTACTGTGAAGCACTTTGGTCAACTCTGTTGTCTTAAATGTGATAGAAATAAAGCTGAGCTGAGATTCAAGCTCAATGCTGTGATTTAATTGCAGTCTAAAATAGTGCCCAGCTGATTCGGCAGATATTAGCCTTTCACAGATAAATCGGTATCGGCATATATTTTCCGATATTGCAGATATAAAAATAAAAAAAATCAGAACATATAATGCAGAAAACAGTGCTTAGGGTGATTTAAAATTGGTATCATGACATAGTTTGTCCAGCAGAGCGTGCTCTGACTCCATTGTTTAAACAGATGAGCTAACAGTGGTTCTACTGACAGTGAGGAGTTAAACGGTGTCTTCTCTGTAAGTTGCTAACTATTTTGTGAAATACATACTGGAAAGTTAATAAACAAAGACCTCATCATTTTCCCTTTTCAATATAACTAATGTAACGTTAACCTTGTCCCTGACATGTCACTCATGTCTGTTTGCTGTTTGTCAGTGCAGTCAGTAATGTAGCAGATTGAAAGGTAAACATCAGAGCATCTTGTTGCAGCTCAGCAGACAACAGTGCGGTGGTGGATTGTGTCCGAGTGTTGATTTCACACTACGTTGTTACCTAGTTGGTGAGACACAATGCTGGTCCATTTTTACTCTCAATGACAAAGAGCTTGTAGCTAATTTCATACCTTGTCAGCTTAGTGGAAGCTAATGTGTAAACATGTATTCACCAAACTGTTTTGTTCAGGATTCACAGTTTGATACCCCTTTAAGCCAAACAATTCCAATCGTTGCATTTACAAAATGTAATATATAAAAGTCTAGTTCTCCACCGTTGAAAGTATCCCCTGAACTTGTATAGCAGAATATGGTGTAACACCGTTGCTGCTGTTTATCTTGACTCTTCAGCAGCGAAACATGAGTTATTGCCAAATGCATAAATGTTATTGATTGTGATGTTTTTTTTATACATTAACAGTGAAATATTGAGGATGATGTTTTGATAAGCAAAAAACTGTACTTTAGTAAAATTTTAAGTACAATTTATGTACTTAACTTGAGTATTACAATGCCATTTTCTATTACTTTATACTTCCACTCCACTACATTTCAGAGGGAAATATTGTACCTTTTCCACTGCATTTATTTTTTAAACAGCTATAGATACTAGTTCATTTTCAGATCAATATTTTATATGTAAAATATACGATCAGTTAAAATTAACTGTTATCTCAACATTTAAAAAATACCCATCTTAAAAATGCCCAGCTTAAATAAAATGTTCTTTATCACTTACAGATGGCTGTAAAAGGGACATTGAACGGGCAGTAAGGTGTTGGACTACTTCTTTAAAGATGGTGATGTAGTTGTCTGCAATACCTGCAAAGCAAAGATAAGCCAGGTATTTAGCAAATCCAGTCAAAAGAATACCACCAATTAGCTCAAAAAGTAACTATATCGGCCACCATATGGGTAATCGGTGAATTTCCCCCCTCTAAAATCGGTAACGTATCGCTCTCAAAATCCCATATCGTTGGGCTCTAGTATACAAATATATAGCTTACATGTGCTGCATTGTTCACTGCAGATTAGCTCTTTCACCTGATACAACATGTTGTAAATTATTCTCAATGTCTGTGGAGTTTCCAGTGTAGGAGCGGTCAGATTTATCCATTTGTAACAGTTAAAGGATGGGCAAGGAGGAGGCGGGAACCGGCTGAACTGTAAACATAAAGTTTTAATGTCAAACTTAACTTAAAACAAACAAACAAACACAGACACACATGCAACATGGCCGCATGCGTCTCTCTCTCTAACTGACGCCTCTGGCTCGTCTTTTTCCCCCTCCAACAATCACACTCATCCTCAAGGCAGTAATTACTTTAGGAATTTATTTACTGATACAATTAAGACCATCAAAAAGAAAATTTTAATTATACGACCATCTGCCTCAATACATGAGTGGAGGACACATCTTATCATTCCCCATGACCAACTTCAGTCTTTCGTTGTTATAGGACAGGATACGCTAACAAAACTTTTTAGGGCATCAAATTCGACAACACATATGGTAGATCTATACACACTAACTACTGAAAGAGGTGTTTCCTATAATATCAGAACCTCTTCTCAATATTATTGACTCCTCCTTATCTTTAAGATATGTCCCAGGTACACTTAAGCTGACAAGTGAACAAACATCTAACCCCCCAAACAAATACACAGCTTGATGAATTGGCTAATCATAGACCGATCTTAAATCTTGTATTTATTTACAAAAAATACCAGAGAAAGCTGTGTCTAACTGTGCTTTTTTTTTTTTTTGCTAAGAAATTGCGTATGTAAAAAATGTTAGTCAGGATTTAAGCCCCATCTTAGTACAGAGACTGCACTTATCAGAGTCCCAAGTGACTTGCTCTTATCCTCTAAATGCGGCTTCATCTCTCTTCTAGTGCTATTAGATCTTAGTGCTGCATTCATCACCGTAGATAATGATTTTATTTTTTATAGAGAATGAGTACCGATACGTCCTTATCAGTACTCGCCGAAACTGATACCTGTTTATTTGTTTTATTTTTTCTGAAATCCATGTCAACAGTTTATTTCAATATTTTCATCAAAACGGTGTCTACATAAATGAATGAATGAAAACTTTAATCAAATGAAAATGAACAGTTAATTCTGAACATAATATTGTATTATTTATATCAAATGAAGTGGTTTTATTCTCAGCACAAATCTAAATTTAACAGTGGAGTGATTTTTGTCAACTAAAGTGCTGCATAACAGAGCATCACAGATGTGAGATACTGCTATTGATTCATTATTATTGGAAGTAGTAGTAGTATTACAGTAAAAGTCCTTTCCGTTTCTGTTTGTTTTAACAGAATTTTTCACCTTCGGAAAAAGCGGTCATTACATGACTCAAAGAGATTAAACGGCAGGCGGCTGCTGTTTAATTAAATGAATATGTAGTCCGCATGAACTGAATTAGCGCTCTGCTCACGGTAATCTGCTACAAACAGAGCATGCGAGTCTGAGCCAAGGAGCACGTAAGAGCAGCCAAAGCCAGCAGAACACATACAAGTATCCCTACTGCTAATGAGAGCTGTTCTATGTAAACATCTGCAACCTCACTGACTGCAGGCATACAACACCCCCTTGAGGACAAAACTGGAACATTATTTTATAATTATTATAAAATAATACATTATTATATCAACCTCAAACAAACTGATATAGAAAGAAAAAAGCACCCACCAGAGTGGCGCAAGACACCGCAAAATTCACCAGACAAATAGAACATTTGGTGTTAATTTCAGACCCTGGTCTGATTGTTTAGAACTCTTAAACTAGCTGCATGATTTAAGGTGTCATTCATGTTCGTAGCATAAATTAAACAATTAACACAATGAAGTGCTTTCTAAATTTTTCCCCAAATACTCAATATTATAGATGAATATACATAGTTTAAAAATTAAAAAGTACATTATTCGTTTCAGAATGAAAAGGCACCAACAATGGTGAAAATATAAAATGAAAAATGCGGCCAAGACTATACTAGTACAGGTTCACTTGCAGTGAGAATGGACAAAGTTTGTACTGGCCACAATGTCTTTTGTTCGAAATATTTGTTACCATCAAAATTAAAATTTGTACAATAAACAATGTTGGTACTGTGTTGGGTGACAACCTGGCCCAAAAACTTGAAGCCAAATATAAATTCTAGGTCCTGAAGCAAAACCAGTTGAGCACCAAATTTTTATTTTAATTCTTAAATAAAACAAATATATTTAATAATAAATGTAATATACACTGATGAGCCAAAACATAATACTAATATGCTGCTGGTTCTCCATGTGCTGCAAAACCAGCATCGACCCTCTGAGGCATAGAATCTACACGACCCCTGAAGATGTCCTGTGGTATCTGGCTCCAGGGTAAGGTTACACCTGCTGTGCGTAAGGTCTCACATAAGTTGGGACGTAAAGTTCACACTAAGGGCATAGTAACTACTAGTTATTTTGTATCTAAGTCAGTGCTTAATTTGGTTGCACCACATGTTCTTAAGGCAAGACTTAGTTAGTAGGTTGTGAGGTCTTCGTAAAGTAATGCATCATCACGTAATATGACGTTTACCTGTATTTATCCAATAAACACAATTCAAATTTGTACACAGAAGTGTCAAAAGCTGTGAATTTCAGTTTTATCTCATTACGGTTAATGTTCAAACCTTGTTTACTCACGTAACTGTCAGTTGTAATTAATTGTATCCCATTAAAATATGATACGTAATAAAAGTAGATTTGATAAATAATATATTTACCGTGTAAATAACAATATAAAAGAACTGTATCTAAAATAATTAAGGGGTGATAAATAAATACTAATAATACTGGAAAAATTGATATTTATTCATTTGAATATCCTCTATATATTTTGAATGTGTTGAAACTTGAGACCGGCGACGCATCCTGAAAACTGGACCATTAGAATGATTTCATGCTGAGGAGCTGCTAAAACATGTAAATGTAAACATTATACTGTATGTTGAAAGGCTTGAGGCCTGTCACACAAAACATGAGCTCATTGATGTCATAAAATATCAGTCTGCATTTTTATCAGTCGACCGTTACTCCTGGTTGGAGAATTCTGTAAATATTTAGTTCATATGTAGGGTTACGTTCTACCTATGTTTAATGGTGCAACGCTTAAATATTTAGAAGTGCGTAAATTGTGACTTTTACTCCACAACTAGGCTAAGTTGTAACTTATGTATAACTGGTGCAACTTAGCAGCAGATCCTTCAAGTCCTGAAAGTTGTGAGGTGGAGCCGCCATGAATCAGACTTGGTCCAGCACATCTCACAGATGCTCAATCGGATTGAGATCTGGGGAAGTTGCAGGCCAGGGCACCACCTTGAACTCTTTATCATGTTCCTCAAACCATTCCCGAACAATGTGTGCAGTGTGGCGGGACACATTATCATGATGACAGAGGATACTGTCATCAGGAATACCATTGCCAGGAATACCTGGTCTGCAACGATTTTAAAAGAAAACAGGACTCATCGAAACCAGGTGACCTTCCACTGCTACAAGTTCCAGTTCAGACGCTAGTGTGTCCATTGTAGGCACTTTCGACGGTGGACAGTGGTCCTCATGGACACTCTGACCGGTCTGTGGTTACGCAGCCCCATATGCAGCAGGGTGTGATGCCCTGTGTGTTGTTACACATTCCTTCAGTAAACATCATTCAAATCTTCTGTCTGTTCAGACCAGACGGGATAGCTTTCATTGCCCTCGTGCACTGATGAACCTTGGGTGCCCAACACCATCACCAGTTTGTGGTTTGTCCGTCCTCGGACCACTGTCAGTAGGTACTCACGACTGCTGACCGGGACTACCCCACAAGTCTTGCTGTTTCAGAGATGTTCTGAGCCGGTCTTCTGACTATAACAATTTGACCCTTGTCAAAGTAGCTCAGATCTTTTCTCCTGCATTCAACATGTTTACTACGAGAACTGATTGTTCACTTACCATCCAAACTACCCAGACCATGACATGAGGCCTTTATTAGGAGATGATCAATTATTTGCTTCACCTGTGAGTGGTCATAATGTACTGGCTCATCAGTGTATAGTAGTCATACTTTTAATATTTTTGATTCCATTCTTTGATGGAAATGTACTACTGCTCCACTCAAAATGTACCCTTTCAGAAAGAGGCCATAAGTAGCCAAATCTACACATCGGTTACTTTCCCTGACCTTTGACCTAGTGTTCAGTGTCTCTTGTATGTTAACCAGTGCAGGTTTGTGGCAGAAAACCACAGTGACCTCCGCTGCAATTATACAGGGTTTGTACAAGGTACTTAAAGTACTTGAATTTGGCTTTTTTAAATGTAAGTCCTTGAAAATAGCAATTTTTACCAAGAGGTGCTTAAAAAGTGCTTAAATTATAGAAAGTCCCCAAATAAATTGCATAAATGATTTAATAAATTCAATTAAATTTAAATGTATTTCTGCTACAGCAAAACAACACATCCCCCATTCCCGCTTCTTGCTCTCGCACAAGGCTTGTGTCAGGAATCATGGAGAATAAAGGATTTCTTTGAATATTTTTTTTGCATACTTCTCTCTGTGTGCCTTATTCAGAACCGCTTAAATAATAAAAAAGAAATATCATGACTGTCGGTTCCGTTAATGGTTTAAACACATACTGTACATTCTTCTGCTGGTGCTGACGAAACACCGTACTAACACACTGTGACAGTGTTTCCAGACGGGCTATTCAGCAAGAAACGAGGCCAGTAGAGTCAAATTGATGAACAAATGATTCTTATGAGCTGGTTCTTTTTATGCATATGGGCAGAGGTCCAGACCACTGCAGAAGAAAATAATTTTTAAGTTCAAAGTTCAGAGGCTGCTTAAATATGCATATAGTGAGTTTCCCAGAATGTTAAAAGTTAACTGTTAACAAAACAATATTTGGTGTTGTGCATTTAACCCTCATTAGTGGTCACTTGCTTCACCCTGAAACTAAATTAAATAATAAAAGAAAAAACAACAACCAAGTTATCCTTTATGAATAAAAATAATGTCAACATGTTACCTCTCTGTGTTTATGGGCAAAATCTGAACTGAAAATGTCAAGAATTGAGAATAACCCATTTGCAATTTGGGTCAGTTCCTCACATAAATCTGTTGTGTGACTTTTGAAAACATGAATCACAGCACATGAGTCACATGAGACTTCTGTTTATCGAGAGTTGTTCACTTGTGTTGGAAAGTGAAGTGTGTTTTAAAGGAGCACATCAATTTCATCATGAATGAACCAATAATTGTTACTGTGAGAATATGCAGTGAAAGATGCTCATTGAGATAACTCATACTTGAAACAACATAAATTAACTGAATGAATAAAATATTTGTATTTAAAATGAACAAATAAAGAATTCACTTTAATGACATCTGGAGCGTAGTCCTTGAAAACAAATAAAAATGTGCTTGAAATTTCCATGAATTCAACTTTGAAGCTTCTGTATGGCCCCTGATTTAAGCGCGTTGTCATGGCGGCAGAGGGAAGCACAGTGTTGCAAACTCATGCAGTATTAGAGAGCGCTCTTCGAATATTCCTCATCTAATCCAGGGGGCTGTTCGGGTGGGCAGCGGTGCCAGATGGTGACTGTAGTTTTGAATGATGGCATGGTCTTCAGTATTAAGTTGGATCAGTGTAATCCAGCGCAGCATATGCAGAAGGCCTGCGAGCACCAGTCCATCGAGGACAAACACTTACAAACCCTCGTCACTCATTGACACATACTGTAATTCTCTTCTACAACATGCAGACTGGACATTTTGCTACATTATTATTCATGGTCAGTCCTATTTCTGATTTAACTTGATGACCCCATGAAATCAGGCCTTTAGTCCAGGTCTGTTTTTTAGTCCACATCTCTCCAAGGAGAACAGACCAAAAATATTGATATCATCTGGAACTACACAGATTTTGTCTAATCAGATGTTACTACAAATCATCACAACGTGCCCCTCTCCAAAATGTATCTATGCACCACGTCTAAGCAAACCACAACAGCTTGATTGGTGCACGTTGTAACCAGATACTATCTCCGGGGAAAAAATAATATATATATTTATATACACTACTGGTCAAGAGTTTTGAAACACTTTTCTCATGATCTTAAAAATATTTTGATCTGAAGGTGTATGCTTAAATGTTTGAAATTCGTTTTGTAGACAACAATATCATTGTGACACCATATTAATTTATTTCATTATAAAACTCAAATGTAATAAAAAAAAGGTTTTTGAAATTGAGGGCAAATAATTAAGAAAAGAAGCCAATAAATGCCCAACATAGATGGGAACTCCTTCAATACTGTTTAAAAAGCATCCCAGTGTGATACCTCAAGAAGTTGCTTGAGAAAATGTCTGCAATTCTATGTTCTAGACAAAGGGAGACTACTTTGAAGATGCAAAAATATAACACAGTATTGATTTATTTTGGATTTTGTTTAGTCACATCAGAATTCCTGTAGGTCCATTTATGTTATTCCATAAAGATAAATAAAGAAAAAAGAATGAGTATATGTTTCAAAACTTTTGACCGTAGTATATATATATATATATATATATATATATATATATAAACATTTATTTCAGGTCCTCGAATCTGATTGGACGAGAGATGTTCCATGAGTACTGATGGTCTCACACCACCTTCACTGTGTGTATCACTCCACTTGTGTTTGTGCTGTTCTAAACTAAAGTATAAGAGCAGTGCAGATGCGTTAAGAGTCTCTTTACATTTAATTTTGTGACATTACATATTTTAAACAGCAGGTGGAGGCAAAAGACCATTGTTGTGTGTAATAAGAGCCAGTTGGTGACGTGAAGAGAGTCAGCATCAGTCAGTGTTCACATTCAACAGCACTCCATGATCGCTTGTATTACGACTACACTACTAAAGCTAGGAAATAAACGGCTTTAAACTAACAACTTCAGCATTACAGCTCATCACAGCTGAGACACAACAAACTCAAGGCGCTTACCTCTTACCAGACTTTCCACATTGGAGAGGACAAAATGTCGGAGGAGATTGCAGTGTCTATAGTGAAAGACTCTTGCGCACCAGCTACTGCGAAATGTGGAGGAATACCCCCACTTGAACGACTTTTTTTCCATTGAGAAAATAGGATGAATTTCACCAAAATTCCATGTTCAAAAAGCTGACTAACAGACTACAGCATCATCAACAGGTGATCACACATGCTGCATCTCTCTCTCTCTCTCTCTCTCTCACACACACACACACACACACACACACACCAGGGATGCTGCACAGTTTTTAAAATCTTTTCACACTTGAGACCTTTTTCAAGACCTGAACAAATAAAATGAATACTGTATCCCCATACCTAAATAAACCAACAATCTGAAAATAAATCATGCATCACAGACTCTTACTTAAACAGGAAGGGGCACACATTAAACATGACCTCAACATTGCTTATATATGCATGTTTAAAATACTCAAGACATGCTTTCCACATTTATATCACATTAATATTGGTTTATGTACCATTATAACTTGAGAAAATTCAGCACAATGTTGCTCCAGAAAATTTGCTTATTAAATTAAAAAACAATGTATTCAATATATTGTTTGGATGCCTTCTATGATTTACATAGCATTATATATAGATACAAATTAGAGGTTGACTGATATTGATTGTGCCAATCTCAATTCTCAAATTAAGATTTTTAGAAGAATTTCTCAGCTCTTTTGGTCCATACAAGTGCAAGTGAATGGGTACAAACATTTTAAAGCTCAAAATCACACGTCATAATAAAAGTAATCACGAAGACTCCAGTGGTTAAATCAATATCTTCTGAAGTGATACGATAGATCACTTTCACATTCTTCTTCTTGTGTTTTTGGTGATTTACAGTCTTCTCTGTATATCGCCCCCTGCTGTGCTGGGAGAAGAACTTCTAGCACAACATACTGAACAAAAAGCACAAAATATTGATCTAGATAATGTTTCTAAACTACACCTATCATATTACTTCTGAAGGTATGCATTTAACAACTGGAGTTGTATGAATTACTTTTATGATTCCTTTATGTGATTTTTGGAGCATCACATCTTGGCTCCCATTCACTTGCATTGTACTGACCTACATTGCTGAAATATACTTCTAAAAATATTAATTTGTGTTCTGCAGAAGAAAGAAAGTCAAACACATCTGGGATGTCATGAGGGTGAGTAAATGATGAAAGAATTTTCATTTTTGGGTGAACTAAACCTTTAAAGTGATAGCTCAGCCATAATTTAATATTCCGTCATCATTTCCCTACACTCCTATTGTTCCAAACAAGTGTGAGACTTTGTATTCTGTGGAACACAAAATATGTTAGACAGAGTGTTAGGGACTGACAGTCTCAGTCACCATTCACTTTCAAAATATAGAGGAAAAAACATATTCATTGAAAGTAAATAGTTACTCTGTCTAATAACTCCTTTTTGTGTTGCATGGAAGGAAGAATGGGTTTGGAACAACATGATGGTGAATGACAGAATTTCATTATTATTAATAATAATAATAATAATAATTTAATACATGTTAAATGTTTATTAAGTAATGGAATATTGGGGAGTTAAACCTCTGAGGGTGTTTTGGGCTCTGGAGAAGTTTTGACATGCCTTGACATTTGTGCTTTTTTCAGTTGCTTAAAAACATATTAATGGCTAAAGTCTGATAACACTGTATTCAGCTCAAACTGGGCTACAATAATATGTGAGCAATATGTGTGAACAGGTTTGTATTTTTGAGAAAATAATGTTTATGTGTGATTTTTCTTAAAACAAAAAAATTAAGTCACTGAAATAAGGTCATATAACACATACTAAACATTTGTCCACAAGACTTTTGAGAACTGGATCTTGTAGCCTAGAGTTTTTGCTACAAAATAATGTGAAAACCATCCTGATCACTCATTCATACAAAACAATATAGTCATTTCACTTTTGTAAGACACTTTTAGAAAGGTCATATGCCAGGAGGCGTGAACTATCATGAATATTGATTGTAATTCACACCTGAGGAGACAAAGACCCCTCCCCTGGCCTATCAATGAGGAATGTGACAGAAAGAGAATGAATGTGAGGAGACTTAATGATCAAAATCAAGTTTTAAGTTAAAAGAAGTAATCTGACTATACATTTTCTTTACATAAAAACTTTAATTAATTTTAGACCTACACTACCATTAAAAGAAATCTCTTCTGCTCACCAAGACTGGATTTATTTGATCAAAAATACAGACACAACATTGATATTCTGAACTCTTTTTACAATTTAAAAGAACAGTTTTCTATTTTAATATATTGTAAAATGCAATTTGTGATCATATCTGAATTCTCAGCATCATTACTGCAGACTTCAGTGTCACATGATCCTTCAGAAATCATTATAATATGCTGATTTTCTAATATGGGCATATTTAAAGTTTATTTTACTCTTTTAACCTGAACACATATTTGCAAGCACAAGCTTTGTTGATGATAATGAGGCAGCATAAACACAAGATCAAATATAATCTAAACATTCATATTATTTTTATATCATATTACATATCATATTTATATCATACAGCATACAATTTAAATACCTGCTTTAGCCAAAACAACATATAAATGTAACTAAAACTTGCTTATTAGGAAATATTTAAAATGTCAATACTCTGAATCCTGGCTGGCAAGTCTGGAAACAATCCCACTAGTAAAATATGTACATGTTTATATAAAATAACATGTCAACTAATGAAAACTAAATGACTTACTCGTCCGAAATTGTATCCTCGGCTGGATCAAGTCTCTCTTCAAAATACAAACGTTCATCAGAGTGTCACATGATCCTTCAGATCCATTATGCTCTTCCTCTGAGAAAAATGTAAACTCTTTGTCACTATCCAGGATATTCCTTACCTGTGTATCATGCCATCGTCCAAAGACGCAGAAAAGTGAATGAACTTGATGCTTTTTAAGACACAGACGGGGGCGTTCACCATTTGCATTGATAGCTTCAGCACATTAGCATATGAATAGTGCACTCTGCCCGTGGGTGTGATCACATTAGGGATAATTAGCTGAGCCAGTTAAAACTGTACATCGCTTTGTTTCATACAGATTACATTGCAGGAGAATATTTGTTTTAAATTTGAATTGTTTTATATAACATTTGTTTTACATAGACATTTTAAGCTTTCTTTAGACATGTGTTTCATGTTTGTGTGATAAGTATTCGTGGAGTTTCAGTTCATTTTTGTGACGTGTTTCTGAACACAGAGACTGCTGAAAGCTCACCCTTTTTATTTTCTTTATTTTACAAAAGCACAAGATTTTGTTGTTATTGTGAGTGTACACAAATAAAAGTAGACCCTTTATAGTCTCTAATGATGTTAGAAGAATTTTTTAAAGATAATTTTAAGTTGTTTCCGCTGTAATGATGAAAATATCCGGCGCGTCCATCAACCCCAGAGGTTTAATGTCTATTCTGCCATTTGTGAAAGTAACGTGTTACTCTCTACTTGAGTACTCTTTTAATTTGATACTTTCTTACTCTTACTCAAGTAATTATTTATGTTAGTACTTTTACTTCAACTTGTGTAATACTTTTTTTAAGTAATTGTCCTTTTACTTGAGTACAGTTTTTGGTTACTGTTAACCCTTACTTGTGTCAGTCTGGACTAATTTCTCAGTTGTCAGCTTTATATAGCATTTACTATTACCAAATCTTGTATGCCTAACAATATAAGTACGGAAGAGTTACTGTATGCTGACTTTGTTCAGTTTTTTCTGTTGAACCACTGTATTCGTTTGATTGTGTGCTTCACATAAATTGGGATGTGTAGTTATTATTGATTGCATGGACTGAGTGCTTCTAGAATTTTTTAATTCTTGTGGAAAAAAAAGTTCTCTTTTAAGTCATTCATTTTGACACTTATACTCCCACCATACTCCTACGGCTCTCGAGAGACTCACAGAAGAACTGTGCCCAATGGTGGGGGTTTCCAGCTGGGTACTAAGCACAGTCAAGCACAGTCTATGTGTATCAGTTCGCAGCAGTGTTTGGTCCTTCTCCATGCGGTGCAAGACGTGCCCATATTTTACAATGTCTTGCTAAAGATAGAGACAGTATCAGCATGTGTCACACAGAAAGGTTTTACAGCTGTTATTTTCTGGTCAGCAAAAGGGATGGTAGCCTTCGACCAAGTCTAGACTTGAGGCGCTTGAACCAGACACTCGTGACTTCTCCGTTCAAGATGGTTACTCAGAGACAGATTTTGTCTTATGTCTTTTGTACTGGTTTATGTCAATCAACCTGAAATGTGCAAATAGCCCCTTGTCACAGGCAATTCTTGAGATTTGCCTTTAAGGGACTGCATACCAGTTCAATGTCTTGGCCCTAGCTCTTTGCAATTTTACGAGATCTGTCGATGCGGCGCTCAATCTACACTGAGGCTGAGCGGTGTCCGTATTTTGAATTACCTCGACGACTGGTTGCTTTTTCTTTTTTTTTTTTTCAATATCTTTATTGAAAGCAATGGCACAATGTTACAGATCTTATTTCGTATATCTTAAAGAATCAACAAAATGGGAGCCATACTTATTTTGTGTACAGATTAGAACACACATTCATACATACTCAGTAAAAAAAATCAAATAAATATCAATAGCTAACAAAAATAAATAAAAAATAATAAAAAATATAATATCTATAATAATAAAAAGGAATAAACATATACATATATATATATATATATATATATATATATATATATACATACATACACACACACACACACACACACACATGTATGTATATATACATACACACACACACATATATACATATAGATAAAAAAAAAATAATAATAATAATTATTAAATGAATAAACTAAATACAAATTTAATAAATAATATAAGGGGAGAGTAGGGGTTGGTTCCCTCAATCCAAAGACAAAAATGGCAGAGATTTGAAGAAGGTTAAGAAAGGCTGCCACTTACTGTAAAACTTATCAGAGTTGGCACCCAGAGAGTACCTGATCTTTTCCAATTTTAGAAAAGACATTACATCCCTGAGCCACTGAGTGCTGGACGGAGGCTTTATGGATTTCCAATGGAAAAGAAGGCGCCGTCTTGCTAATAGGGAAGTGAACACCAATAGATCTAATTGGTTTGAGTTGTACCTGTTATAATCCTCCGGATACCCAAATATGGCAATATGGGGAGAGGGTTTAATGGTAATAGACAGTGTTTTTGAGATGCTATCAAAATACGTCTGCCAAAAGGGGAGTAATAATGGACAGGTATAGAAAATGTGGTTTAGGTTACAGGGAGAGGCATAACATTTATCACATCTATCAATAACAGTGGGATAAATCTGTGACAGACGTGTCTTGGAGAAATGAATCCTGTGCACTACCTTGAACTGTATCAAAGAGAGACGAGCACAAAATGAGCTTGTGTGGATCTTGTTAAGGGCAACGTCCCACCAGGCTTCATGTAGGGTCAACCCCAATTCGCCCTCCCACGCAACCTTGACTTTAGTGATAGGTGAGCTATCGTAAGATAAATGTTTACTGTAAATTCTTGAAATAAGAGATTTCTGAAGAGGGTCAGAAGAGAGAAAATCATCCAATAGTTGATTTGGGGGTGAGGAGGGAAAAGTAGAAAACAATGATTTTGCGCAGTGTCTAACTTGAAAATAGCGAAAAAGATGGGACGGTGGAAGCTGAAATTCACTCGATAGATCTGCAAAGCTACGAAAAACTCCATCCCTATAGAGATCTTTGAAGGTTTTGAGACCTTTGTCATGCCAGACAGCAAATGTAAGGTCAGATAATGCAGGTTGGAACAAGTGATTTTTCAGTAATGGAGCTAAGGCAGACGCAGAAACAAATTTAAAATTCTTCCTGAACTGGTACCAGATTTTTAGAGTTGAACTAACCACTGGGTTATCCGTAAAGCCGGAGAGGCTGATGGGAATAGATGAGGTAAGCAGAGCCATTGAAGAGGATGAGCTACATGAATGTACCTCTAATGTACACCATGAAGAATGTGCTGGTCTTGACCAAAATAAGATTTTATGAATGTGTGATGCCCAGTAATACAACTGAAAATTTGGGAGAGAAAGGCCAGCATTAAGTTTAGATCTCTGAAGCATTGGCTTACCTATTCTGGCTGCCTTACCACACCATAAAAAGCTAGAAATCTCCCGATCAATAGTCCTAAACAAACGTTTTGATAAGAATAGAGGAGACATTGGAATAAAAAGAGGAACTTAGGCAGAATATTCATTTTTACCGTGTTAATTCTTCCTATAAGCGATAGAGGTAAAGACCTCCAATGCTGAAGGTCGGTTTTAATTTTAGCCATTAACGGGGAGAAGTTAGCATTGAAAAGTGAGGTTAGAGTTCTGGTTATATTGATTCCTAAATACTTAAAGCCAGAGGGGCTCAGTCTGAAGGGGATATCAGATTGATTTAGTTGTAATGCTAAAGTATTAACCGGATACCACTCACTCTTAGAAATGTTAACTTTATAACCTGAAAATGAACCAAATCTCTGGCGAAAGGAGAGAATTCCTGGTAAAGAATGACTTGGGCTGGAAACATACAGTAATAAATCATCTGCATAAAGAGATAGTTTAAATTCCATTCCAAAGTGTGATATCCCAGTGAAAGAGGGGAGGACCTCAGATAGATTGACAAGAGCTCTATAGCTAATGCAAAAAGTAAAGGAGATAATGGACAACCCTGTCGAGTGCCACGGGATAAAGTAAAATAAGTTGATTGTATACCATTGGTGGAGATACTAGCTTGCGGGGATGTGTACAGAAGGCGTATCCAAGCAATAAATGTATCACCCAATCCAAATTTCTGTAATACAGTAAGCAGGTAGTCCCATTCAACCCTGTCGAATGCTTTTTCAGCATCGACTGAGATCACTACTTCAGGGGTTGTAAAGGAGGGTTTGGTGTAGATAATATTTAATGCGGATGTTGTAAAACAGTTGACACCCCTTTATAAATCCAGTTTGTCCTTCAGAAATTATGATAGGAAGAATTCTTTCCAAGCGACTAGCCAAAGCCTTAGCAAGAATCTTAGCATCCACATTTATCAAGGAGAGGGGTCTATAAGAGCTGCAGAGATTCGGATCTTTGTCTGTCTTTAAAAGCAGATTTATAGAAGCTTGTCGTAAAGTAGGAGGAAGAGAGCCATCCTGCAGAGATTCCTTATATACAGAATGCAATAAAGGGGACAGTTTAGATTTAAATCTTTTAAATATTTCTACTGGGAATCCATCAGGGCCAGGAGCTTTATTGTTTTGCATGCTATTTATGGCTATGTTGATTTCCTCTAAGGTTAATGGTGAATCAAGATCTT
The DNA here is from genome assembly GCF_025860055.1 of Xyrauchen texanus. Taxonomy (NCBI): domain Eukaryota; kingdom Metazoa; phylum Chordata; class Actinopteri; order Cypriniformes; family Catostomidae; genus Xyrauchen; species Xyrauchen texanus. The sequence continues at coordinate 403,998 of NC_068320.1, forward strand.
TAGCAACATCCGGGTTAATGGTAGGGAAATTGAGACTGCTTAAAAAAGCACTCATTTCAGAAGTCCCGGATGGAAATTCAGCCGTATACAGAGAGGAATAGAATGAGCAAAATAGTGAGTTAATGGTATTAGGGTCTGTATGGAGTATGCCAGATGAATCTTTTATTTGAGGGATCATGCGCAAGGTTGCCTGGCGACGCAGTTGGTGGGCCAAGAGTCAGCTCGCCTTATCGCCATGTTCGTAATATGCGGAGCGTGAACGTAGAAGAAGGCACTCTGCATCAGCAGTTGTAATGAGGTCAAATTCAGTTTGTAAGTCAACACGCTCTTTAAGTAAGGCAGAAGAGGGGCCAATGACCAAATGTCTATCTATTTCGTCAATTTTAGTCGATAGCTCTTGAAGTTTGGCTGTACGCGTTTTGTTTAAATGTGCGGAGTAGGAAATTATTTGGCTCCGTAAGTACGCTTTTAGTGATTCCCACAGCAGAGAACAAGAAATAGGTTGAACCTCATTCTGATTTATTTCAATAAAGTCATCAATCGAAGCTGCAATAAATGTATTATACCCACTGTCTGACAAAAGCAAAGTATTAAACCTCCACGGTGTTGAATATCGGGGTTGGGGGAAAATATTCAGAAAGCTGAATATCAAAAGAAAGCGGAGCATGATCAGAAATCACAATCGGATTATATTTAACCATCGCCACTTTGGAGATGAGTTTGGTGTCAATGAAAAAATAATCAATTCTAGAGAAGGACTTATGCATCTGCGAAAAGAAAGAATATTCCTTTATATTAGAATTATAGAATCTCCAAGGATCAATACAACAATTCTTGGCCATGAAATCAGAAAGCGTACTAGACGTACTAGATTAGTGAGGGTGTCATAGTCTTGGAAGTAGAGCGGTCCAACCTAGGATCAACAACGCAATTCATGTCTCCTCCAAATATAAGGAGAGTATTATGTAATGAAGGGAGGTGCTCAAAGAGCTTATTCATGAAGTGTGGGTCATCAAAATTTGGGTCGTAAATATTAACTAATAATACAGGGACATGTAACAATGTACCTGAAATTATTAAGTATCTGCCATTTTCATCTGTTATTACTTTTGATGATGAAAAGTGAATTGACTTACCAAGTAAAACGGCAACCCCTTGTAGCGAATACAAGTAGAGACAGTCACAATGTCGGAGAAAAAACTGCTTTATTACAATAAAAGCAGGCAACAGTACAAAACAAGGGCAAAACCAGTTAAGAGTAGTCAAGGGGAGCATGGGGTCAAAAGGCCGGGGAATCAACGTAGAGTAAAGGGGCAAATCCGGGAGAGAGTGGTGAACGAGAGCGGGAGGTCGAAGCCGGGAAACAAGCACAACTAGACAGGATCGAAGACAGGGGAACAAGGGGAGCTGGCAAGCTAAGAGGAGGACAAGAGGAGTTCAAGAGATCAAAACTAGATGAGACTAGCGGGGGCAAAGACACGGGAAACTAAATACAATAAACAACAACCGTGAGACGAAAGGGTAGTGATATATATAGGGGCAAGTGCAGGTGTAAACCATGACAGGTGATGAGACGAGTGCAGGTGAAACTAATGTGCAGGAGTGCAGATGATGCGAGTGCAGGTGGTCATAATGTTCTGGGGGATTGGAAACGCGTGAGAAACTCGAGGAAGGGAGATTGCCTACGAGCATGTGAGCGAGTAGGAGCAAAGTGGGCGTGAGGGCTCGAGCAAGCAAAAAGAGCGTGCGAGCTCGAGGGGGCGGAACGAGCGTGGGAGCTCGAGGGGGCGGAACGAGCGTGGAAGCTCGAGGGGGCGGAGCGAGGGAGCGGGGTTCGTGACAGTACTCCCCCCTCTAAAACGGACGGCTCCTGACGGCCGGCCGGTTGCGAGGAAGTGGTGCTGGACGAACCCAACAAACAAAAAACCCTGAACAGACAACCCACAAAACACACAAACAAAATTGAGGGCAGTCCAAGGGGCACAGAGGGAAATGAGACAGTCCATGGGGTCAATGGGCAGTATCAAGGCAAGGTCTGGGGGAACATAGCGGACAGGCGGGTGGTCGGGAGATCTAGGGGGCAGCCGTAGGGCAGAGATAGGGTCAGGGGGTCTGGAAGGCGACTGGAGGACAGGGACTGGGTCCGGAGGTCTGGAAGGTGACCACCGGACAGGAATAGGGTCCGGAGGCCAGGGAAGAGGCCACAGGACAGGGAGAGGGTCAGGAAGTCCGGGCTGAGCCATGAAAGGTGGTGCCGTCAGAGGCGGCACTGTAGGCGGCTCTGGAGGTGGGGTCCTGGAAGGCTCTGGAGGTGGAGCCGAAGGAGGCTTTAGGGGCGAAGGCCTGAAAGGCTCTGGAGGTGGAGCCGACGGAGGCTTTAGGGGGGAAGGCCTGGAAGGCTCAGGAGGTGGAGCCAATGGAGGTGGCGCCGTGGGAGGTCCCCGAGGCGACGACCTGGCAGGCTCTGTAGTCTCGGGGGGTAGAGCCGTAGGAGGCCCGAGAGGCGGAGCCATAGAAAGCTCTGGAGTCTTTGGGAGCAGAGCCGTGAGGGGCTCGGGAGGTGGAGCCGTGGGAGGCTCGGGAGGCGGAGCCGTAGGAGGCTCGAGAGGCGGAGCCCTAGGAAGCTCTGGAGTCTCTGGGAGTAGAGCCGTGAGAGGCTCGGGGAAAAAGGTCGTGGAAGACTCGAGAGGCTCTAGAGGTGGGGCCCTGGAAGACTCGAGAGACGAAGCCCTGAGAGGCTTGAGAGGCGAAGCCGTGAGAGGTTTGAGGGGTGGAGCCATGAAAGACTCGAGGGACGGAGCCCTGAGAGGCTCGAGGGGAGGAGGAGCCCTGAGAGACTCGAGAGGCAAAGCCGTGAGAGGTTTAAGGGGTGGAGCCATGAAAGACTCGAGGGACGGAGCCCTGAGAGGCTCGAGGGGAGGAGGAGCCCTGAAAGACTCGAGAGGGGAAGCCCTGAGAGGCTTGAGGGGGGGAGGAGCCCTGAGAGACTCGAGAGGAGAAGCCCTGAGAGGCTTGGGAGGGGGAGCCCTGAAAGACTCGAGAGGAGAAGCCCTGAGAGGCTTGGAAGGGGGAGCCCTGAAAGACTCGAGAGGAGAAGCCCTGAGAGGCTCGAGAGGAGGAGCCCTGGGAGGCTTGGAAGGAGGAGCCTTGGAAGGCTCGAGAAGAGGAGCCCTGGGAGGCTTGGGAGGAGGAGCCTTGAAAGACTCGGGAGGAGAAGCCCTGAGAGGCGGCGCTCTGGGAGGCTCGAGAGACTTGAAAGGCAGAACCCTGGGGGGCTTGGGAGGTAGAGCTCTGGGAGGCTTGAGAGGAGCCCTGGGAGGCTCGGGAGGAGCAGCCTTGGGAGACTCGAGAGGCGGAGGCCGCGAGGGCTCTGAGGGGCGAGCAGAGGCTGGCAGAGCCGTGGAAGACTCTGAGAGCGGCGCAGAGGCTGGCAGAGCCGTGGAAGACTCTGGGGGCGGAGCAGAACCCAGCAGAGCCATGGAAGACTCTGGGGCGGAGCAGAACCCGGCAGAGCCGTGGAAGACTCTGGGGGCGGAGCAGAACCCGGCAGAGCCGTGGAAGACTCTGAGGGCGGAGCAGAGGTCGGTAGAGCTGTGGAAGACTCTGAGGGAACCTCTGCGGTCTTGAGCACAAGACGAGACTGGGGAGAAGGGGCCCTCTTCCTTCTCTTGCGTCCTCGGCCAACAGGGGACGTGGCCATGGGGACGGTCGAGGCTACAGGGGCTGGCTCGCCGACCGTGGCGGGCATGGGTGCTGGCTCGTTGGCCGCGGCGGGCATGGGCGCTGGCTCGTTGGCCGTGGCTGGCATGGGCGCTGGCTCGTTGGCCGTGGCGGGCATGGGCGCTGACTCTCTGGCCGTGGCAGGCATGGGCATTGACTCGCTGGCCGTGCCAGGCTTCGAGACTGGGGCCGTGACAGGCTTCGGGACTGGGGCCGTGACAGGCCTCGGGACTGGGGCCGTGTCAGGCTTCGGGGCTAGGGCCGTGTCAGGCTTCGGGACTGGGGCCGTGACAGGCCTCGGGACTGGGGCCATGTCAGGCTTCGGGACTAGGGCCGTGACAGGCTTCGGGGCTAGGGCCGTGTAAGGCTTCGGGGCTAGGGCCGTGTCAGGCTTCGGGGCTAGGGCCGTGTAAGGCTTCGGGGCTAGGGCCGTGTCAGGCTTCGGGGCTAGGGCCGTGTCAGGCTTCGGGACTAGGTCCGCGACAGGCTTCGGGACTAGGGCCGCGACAGGCTTCGGGACTAGGGCCGTGACAGGCTTCGGGACTAGGGCCGTGTAAGGCTTCAAGACGGGGGCCGTGGTAGGCTTCAAGACGGGGGCCGTGGTATGGAACGCTGGTTCAATTTCTGCCTCCCCCACAGTAAACGAGGAACCAGCGTACAGTAGGGCGAGGTCAATAAACTGAGCCAGGTTGAGAGAGCAGCGACCACCAGGCATGAATGATGAGGCTGGCTCATTCAGTCCAAATTGAAAAATGTCTTTCAGAGCCACCTCATCAAAATTCACCTGGTACGCCAGGGCACAAAAATCCATAATATAAGCCTCCAAGGGTTGGCTCCCTGGCGTAAACCCAAGAGTCGGGCCGCTGGCTCCATAATGTCAAGGACGGGGTTATGAGTTACATAACCACTGCCTTGCACGGAAAACCCTTGGTTCGTGTCCGATGAGCCATAAAACCTCTCCGGGGATGGAGAGCATACGGCGCTCGCGGATGCATGGAAAGCATCAACGGGCTCAGGGGCAGACACAGGTGAAACAGGGTGAAAAATTTCAGACATAGAACATACCTGCTGCCCCTGGGCCGCGAGCGCTTGGTCAAGTTTCCACACCGTAGCTCCTCGCGCTGAATGTGACGTGTTCCTCCGCTCTAGTGAGCTGCGCGAATCCTCAGCGCGACGCATTGTGACTGTCTTCGGTGAGGTTGGTTATTCTGTAGCGAATACAAGTAGAGACAGTCACAATGTCGGAGAAAAAAACTGCTTTATTACAATAAAAGCAGGCAACATTACAAAACAAGGGCAAAACCAGTTAAGAGTAGTCAAGGGGAGCGTGGGGTCAAAAGGCCGGGGAATCAAGGTAGAGTAAAGGGGCAAATCCGGGAGAGAGTGGTGAACGAGAGTGGGAGGTCGAAGCTGGGAAACAAGCACAACTAGACAGATCGAAGACAGGGGAACAAGGGGAGCTGGCAAGCTAATAGGAGGACAAGAGGAGTTCAAGAGATCAAAACTAGATGAGACTAGCGGGGGCAAAGACACGGGAAACTAAATACAATAACCAACAACCGTGAGACAAAAGGGTAGTGATATATATAGGGGCAAGTGCAGGTGTAAACCATGACAGGTGATGAGACGAGTGCAGGTGAAACTAATGTGCAGGAGTGCAGATGACGCGAGTGCAGGTGGTCATAATGTTCTGGGGGATTGGAAACGCGTGAGAAACTCGAGGAAGGGAGATTGCCTACGAGCATGTGAGCGAGTAGGAGCAAAGTGGGCGTGAGGGCTCGAGCGAGCAAAAAGAGCGTGTGAGCTCGAGGGGGCGGAACGAGCGTGGGAGCTCGAGGGGGCGGAACGAGCGTGGAAACTCGAGGGTGCGGAGCGAGGGAGCGGGGTTCATGACACCCCTCTGGTCTTAGAGTTGAAATTAGAGTGAAACACCTCAGAAATCCATGGACATTTAAGCCTAACCTGGTCTGTGGTGCGCATATGAGTTTCTTGTAGAAACACTGTCCGCATTAAGCCGTTTCAGATGAGCAAATACCCTAGATCTTTTTATAGGGCTCCCCATACCTTTAATGTTCCAGCTCACAAAGTTCACGTGAGCCAGAGTGTCCAGTATTAATAGCCATTTATTAATTGCTTACGGTAGGAAGAAAATGAAAACGAAGCAACGCCTCTGAGAGAAGGGAAAGGGGAGAGGAAAAAAAAAAAAAAAAAACCACACACACACACACATACTCCAAACCAACACTTAGAAGGCCAAACTGGCAAAACAGCGAACAGTCCCAAACCCATCCCACCCTCACAATAGCACTTACATCGTCCCCATCCCCGAACGATGGAGAACCCAGTGCAAACTCCACAAGGAGTCAAATCCCTAACAGAAAAGCTAACAGCTGTTGACCCAATAGTAATAGTTAACCAAGGTCGGGCTCCTGCAAACTAAACAATGATAAAGAGCAAGGCACGCAAACATATTCACTGCAACATCTTGTGTTGTAGAGTTGATAGTCGTCCAATTAAATTCTGTAAATGGATAATCAGCCTGTTATGTCATCAGTTTCCTTACTTAATCAGTGTCCTAATGAAGGCTCTGGCATCCTCCGGGGACTTAAACTCCCTCTCGGTGCCGTCATGTGTAACGCGGAGGCGTGCAGGATAAAGCAGACCAAACCGTATTCCCGGTATCTCACGAAGCTGGCGGCAGATGTTATTGAATGCGGCACGAGCACGGGCTGTCTTCGTGGTGTGATCGGGAAAGATAGAGACAACCATGTCACCAACCTTCACCCGTTGTTGGGCTCTGGCCTGCCGCAGGATGTCCACACAGTCCGCATGACGATGTAGTCGGGCGATTATGGGGCGGGGGCGCTCGCCGGGTTTGGGCTTCAGCTGAAGGGTGCGATGAGCGCGGTCCAGAAGGGGCTCTTTGTCCAGCTTCAAGGCCTCTTTAAGCAAAGTGGAAACAGCTGCCAGACTGGAAGAGCTGGTCGAGTCTTCAGGGACACCCACGATCCTTAGATTATTGCGCCACGACCTTGCCTCGAGATTCTCGCATTTGTTTTCCACTCTCCCCAACTCGGCAGATAGGTGCTCCACTTTAGCCTGTAGCGTAGCGATGTCATCACAGCAGGTGGAGAGTGATGTTTCCATTTCCCCCACAGTATTCTTCAAGGTGTTTACATCTGACCGGATATTCGTAATACTGTTTGTCAATTCCGACTTTACGGTCTGTAGCTCTTCCTTGATAGAAGACAAGTTTTCGCCAAGGGCCTTCTGGAGCTCAGTTTTGAAAATAGCCGCCATTTCGTGTCGGAGTGAAGAGAGGAGGTCCTCCTTGAAATCGGGAGGGACAGCGGGCCGGGGGAGGAGGGATCACTGCGAGACGAGGATGTAGCGTGTGGATCAGGCCGCTGTAGCGAAGCAAAAGAAACGCTCCCGCTTTTGGATTTTGCTGGCATTTTGGACATCAAAAAGTGAAGATTAAATTGTTGGACACGACTTACAAAAAGCACTACCTGAAAAAATATAGTGCCTATAACATAGTATTAAGGGTTGTTGCAGGAGCCCCGAGAGTTGCGTCTTACTCCATCTATCGCTCAGCCGGAAGTCTGACTGGTTGCTTTTAGTGCTTTTAGTGCAGTCACTCACACATTTGGACTCAGAGCAATTCACGTGCCCAAATGCACCACGCTCGCATCTCAGGCTGGCTGGTGGTGACGATTCTAGAGGTTGTCACTACAGAACCTCCTCCTCAGTCGCCTACCCGCCCCCGCCATCCTCCGCACATAAATGTTAATCAGAAGGTTGCTGGTTCGATCCCCACAGCCACCACCATTGTGTCCTTGAGCAATGCACTTAACTCCAGGTTGTTACAGGGGGATTGTTCCTGTAATAAGTGCACTGTAAGTCGCTTTGGATAAAAGTGTCTGCCAAATGCATAAATGTAAATGTAAGTTTAAATCTTGTGCCTCTTAATGTCTAAACAATCCAAGTTCTCAAGTTAAATAGGTCTTTAAATAGGTCTGTATCACATAGGCCAAATACTACTCCAATGCTCTCTTTCTCTCTCTCTCTCAGGAGACTTTTGTGGTCAGATTCTGCTTCAGTGTTTTTTTTTTCTGTTCTGCTCCAGTTTACACAGCTTCAGTGCATAAACACACTCACACACACACTCTCACTCACTCACTCTCTCTCTCTCTCTCTCTCTCTCTCTCTCACACACACAGACACACTCACTCACAAACACACACACTCTCACTCAAACACACACACAGGAGTCCAAAACATCCACTACTCCTTGGGTCTTACTGGGTCAAAACCCTCAGTGAGTAAAATCACATCAAGCGGCCCGGCATTCTAAACAGCATTGACAAGATGAGTAGGGGAGTGAGGGAATATCCTTCATTTATGATTATATTTTGTACAGTATTTATGGTTTTTAAATATGTCTGGAGTACTGTTTTTCATTACAAAAATGCTATATATATTTTTATAGAAATCATCTTACATCTAACCAAGATAGTGAAGATCAATGCTTGGCTTTACCTGTGGTTACTCTGTTCTTGTTCTGTGTGTAGAATAAGATAAATTATTCTTAGTCTCTGGTGACAGGTAACAGAACACCTTTATGGTCAGAGATCGGAGTATGTTTTTAGCTGGCTCATATTTGTCCCAATAGACGAATATGAACTTTTTGCATCCATGACGTTAGGTGTCAGTATAAAGTTTGTTTGCTAACTGCTGCCACTTCACACCAAAGATGTTTATCGTCATCTAATACTTCACACATTGGATTCAATACAAATTCACTTTAATTTGTTGTTGCATGCTGCACTGTGACCAGTGAGCTCTCTGGAGGATGTGAGCATCTTGAATCCACTTGATATTTCTTGATATGTATATATATATATATATATATATATATATATATATATATATATACACTGGTGGCCAAAAGTTTGGAATAATGTACATATTTTGCTCTTATGGAAAGAAATTGGTACTTTCATTCACCAAAGTGGCATTCACACAATGTATAGTCAGGACATTAATAATGTGAAAAATTACTATTAGAATTTGATTTTTTTTTTCAGAACTTCTTAAACTACTTCAAAGAGTTTTCATCATGTTTTTCTGTTTCAAAAGTGTCTTTTTCTTTGCAATTCTTCCCATAAGTCCTGCACCCCTGAGTCTTCTCTTTACTGTTGTACATGAAACTGGTGTTGAGTGGGTAGAATTCAATGAAGCTGTCAGCGGAGGACATGTGAGGCGTCTATTTCTCAAACTAGATGTACGAGACTCTGATGTACTTCTCCTCTTGTTTAGTTGTACATCTGGTCTTCCACATCTCTTTCTGTCCTTGTTAGAGACAGTTGTTCTTAGTCTTTGAAGACTGCAGTGACACCTTTGGATGAAATGTTTTTGGCAATTTCAAGCTTTGTATCGCCTTCATTCCTCAAAACAATGATTGACTGACGAGTTTCTAGAGAAAGCCGTTTCTTTTTGCCATTTTTGACCTAATATTGACCTCAAGACATGCCAGTGTATTACATACTGTGACAACTCAAAAACAAACACAAAGACAACGTTCAGCTTCTTTTAATGAATCAAATATCTTTCAACTGTGTTTGATATAATGGCGAGTGATTTTCTAGCACCAAATGATCCATTTATCATGATTACTCAAGGAGGAGGTGTTGGAGTGATGCTGCTGTCTAGATTTGATCAAAAATGACTTTTTTCAAATAGTGATGGTGCTGTTTTTACAGCAGTAATGTCCTGACTATACTTTGTGATCAGATTAATGCCACTTTGGTGAGTTAAAATACCAATTTCCATCCGAAACATCAAAATCTGAACATTATTCCAAACATTTGGCCACCAGTGAATGTACTTCTATTCTTGAGTATGGAAGAAAGCGCTATATAATGTGCTATTATTGTTGTTATTAGTAGTAATTGTTATGATTAGTAATAGTAGAAATTCAGTCAGTTGCATGGTTGTCATGTGCTGTAAACAAACTCAGATTTAAGAATACTAACAGCAATTATCCTACAACCATTTCACATCATAAAGGAAGAGAGTGTATGGGTGTGTGACTTTCTTCTTTTAATTCGATTTCTAATCATACAGTGAATTATATGCACATTTCACAATTAACTAGAATTAAGACATGATGATGACAGATTTGTTATTATTGTGTGAACTGTCCCTGTAAAGTTTGACTTCGTCCACTAGGTGGCACAATACAGGTCCTTAAATGTTGTTTCTGAGCAGGTCATCGTTCTCATAAACTTTATCTGCTTCAACTTAAGACTCCAGAACACCTTATGACACCTGAAGCAAAATGTCAAGTGTCAATACTTATCGAGTACTCTCTTTTAATGTCTTTTCTTTGTTACTCTAGTGGATGCAAGGCTACTTTTGAGAAGACTATGGACATGAAAGAAACAGAAAATGAATGTGACTTAATGTGTTGGCTCTGTCAAGCATGTCAAATATTGCCGCCTATATCGCATGGAGGGCAGATGAGCTGTGTTATCTATATTAAGATTGAAATGGCAACGTCCTCATGGACTTATTCTCTCAGGACTCTGGGGCATTAATGTAACCTCCATTTAATGATGCAAAGCAGATTAAAGACAGCTTTATAGCAAATCTCCAATGGAAATGTGTAACTGATGTGACTTGTGAGGAAATACACATGCACGTGATTTCTGTGTGATCTATGTTCTTCCCTTCACAATGGAAGATGCAAAGAACTTAATGTAGGTCGATTTATTTGCACTTGAATGGAATGATGTCTCAGTCCGGATTACTCTCACAAGTCAGATTTTTGACTAGAAAATAAATCAAATCTGGTCCACATTGCAGCTTTTCTTCTGGCCAAGAACGTCCACTAAGACAGGAAGAGAGCATCTGACCAACAAGTAACCACACAGATTTTTCATTTAGACACATAAAAACATTGGTAACAATTACAATTAATGTTCTCTTTGAATTAATGACTAGTAATTTGTTTACAAATGCATTATAAATCATTGATATGCGGTTACAAAAACATGCATAAAAAGAGTGACTTTCATGTAATACCTGCCAAATAGTAAGCCATTTTACCAAACATGTTATTAATGCTTAATAACACATATTCAACATTATTAACATATGATAATGTACCTAAATGCAAAGTGGACATTTATTGAGGAGTTGTCTTGTATATAGAGTTCAGTATGGCCACTAGGCTTTTATGATATAATATGTGCTGTGAATGAGCATGTAGAGCTGAAGTGTTTTTGCAAAGGACTTTAAGTAACTAGGACTGGGAAAGCGCTCGGAGTAGCACCGATCTTTTGGTATCAATGCAACAAAGACATGAGTCAAAGACATTACCGTAATGAATAAAAACACACATAAACCCTCCTTTAAGGATAGGTCAGATTGACTTTTTAGCTAAAATGAGTGTGTTCTTGTGGAAAGTTGTAACACTGTCCCCCAGTGGCCAAAGTGATAAGTGATGCTGGGCATATGGGCATGTGTGAGCCCCATTTTCGGGGTGAAATGTCCACAATGGGGCACCAAAGCAAACATGTCTGGTAAGAGATGCCGCTTCACAGTGAATCGGCATAATGGGAACAATCCTATAGGTACTGGAAGTTTTGGAAACAATATGCCAACTTCCTGAGTGATTAGAGGTCGACTGATAGTGGATTTTGCCGATAAGATAACTATGGTGGTGGGAAAGGCCGATAACTGATTAATCGAGTCAAAATCTTTCTTATTTGTTTTCTATACTATGACAAAGACAACAAGTCCAAAATGAATAAAATCCCAGATGCATTTTTTTCAACCACAATCCCAATAATAATCAAAAGAAATGAAGATTTGGTGCATAACGCATAAACAAGCTTAATATACATAGGGGACTCTTATTTTGAAATGATGAAAAACCTATGGGAAATTATGGACATCAAGATTTTATTGATAACTGATTCCAAATAGTTCAAAACGTTCCAAAAAGCAACTGCCGGCACTGATTAATCGCTAGAACCGATATATCGTCTACCTCTATGTGTGATCACGTTGTGAAACCACACACACACACACACACACACACACATGTTGGTCTACCTATCATTATGAGGACTTTCCATAGACATAATGATTTTTATTCTGTACAAACTATAGATTCTATCCTCTAAACCTAACACAACCCCTAAACCTAACCCTCACAGAAAACCTTCTGCATTTTTACATTTTCAATAAAACATTTTCAATAAAACTACATTTTCAATTATGGGGCAGTGGTGGCTCAGTGGTTGAGGCTCAGGGTTACTGACAAGAAGGTTGGGGGTTCAAGCCCCAGCACCACCAAGATGCCACTGTTGGGCCCTTGAGCAAGGCACTTAACTCCAGGTTGCTCCGGGGGGGATTGTCCCTGTAATAAGTGCACTGTAAGTCACTTTGGATAAAAGCATCTGCCAAATACATAAATGTAAAACATTGTTTAGTATGATTTTTAAGCGATTTAAATTATGGGGACACTAGAAATTTCCTCATAAATCACATTTATAGCATAATACCCTTGTAATTACTAATTTGTAACTTACAAAATTGTCCTCGTAAATCACAAAAACATGCACACACACACACACACACACACACACACACACACACACACACACACACACACACAATTATGTGTTGAGAAAAAAAGGCATAGCACATCCAACATTGAAAACTCATCCCCAGTGGTGTAGTGTTTGTCCGATTCATTAACAAATCACTCTTTTAAAACGATTCTTTAAATCTCTTCAAACCGATTTTCAAGGCTTATGGTAGATCAACCAACTGAAAGGAATTACTTTGTTTAGGAGTAAAACTGTGAAAGGGAAACAATGTTGTATGAATAATTCATATGAATAATTAACATTATTACACATATTGGCAACACTTTTTTTAGTGATGTTCTTCACAATGTTGTTAACATTTGATGTTATATAACCTACTAGTGAAACTACAGCGATAAACAGCAATGTGTACTTCGGAGAACACTTTTGAGTGATGTGAATCGTTTTTTTTTACTGGTTTAATGAAACAAACTGATTTGTCCCCCACACATTCATGTAAGGTCTGTAAGTCATGTAGTACTATGTTCAGTTCAACTAGTGCATAAAATGTGTAGAAACAAACACTTTTGTGGCCTTTTGTAATACTCACTCTTTATGTTAACTAGCGGTTAACCGATGTGGATTTATAATGGCCAATATCCAGAGCGCAGGGTGGCCGATAGATTGTATTATACGGCTCTGATATGCGGGACCGTTTAAATGAGATTGTGTTGCACACGATGGTCTATTATTGTGGTAACATGATGGCACGTAACAGCAAAATGAAATGTGATTGGTCATTTACATGTCTCAGATGGCTCCTTCACGTGCAAATAGGCAATTCTCTGCGCCATATGTGTGAAGAAACACATCGGCCTCTGCAAAATATCTGTCGTCCACAAATATTAACATTTAAAATATTTATTTTTCTGCAGTGTCAGGGACAAGAAATGTTCTTGCTGACAGTCAAGTGTGCATTTCTGCGTTTGGGTATGTGGTTGTGTGTAGATGTGGTTGTATGTGTTATGTGAAGTGTGTGATTAGTGTGCTGTATGTGGGTGGGCTGCAGTGGAGTGGGCTTGTGTCAGATCACAGTGTGCTATTATTCACATTGGACTATTAGTCAAGCCCAGGGTGTTTATGTATTCTACAAACAGACTGCAAGAACACAAAATGAAAACATTAAAATAATATACCCTTAATATTTTCATAATATTCCATTATCAAGAATGATTGTGAATCTCACAAAACTATTCAAGCATACGTCTTTCATATTTCAACCAAAAATCAAAGAGAGAAATAAGAAAGTGAAATCTACATTTACAAACATTAAGATTTACATATACACACTATATAGTCTTTGATCACAAAGTTTTATGCTCCGACATCTCAGATGAAAAGTTAGCTACTCCTATGACAGCCAGCTGTTGAAGAACCAATAAGAGCACAACGATTGATGACATAGGTATGCGTGAGAGAGAGGCAGAGATAGACTCTAAAACACATGTTCATGTGACTCACTAGTTGAAGTTTATCAAAATTTTCTTTCAAAAAAGCAGATTGCTGTGGCCGTAGTATCAGATTATAATAGAATAATACTGAATGATTACCGTATTCATGCGATATGTCCAAAAACCTTATTGTGCTAAAGCTGGATGACAAAAAATCTTTTTGCTGGATGATGAAAAATCAATTTAAGTGACCTAAATAGTTCTAAATCAAATCACTCGAGAATTAAACTGACCTTAATAGGTTTTTTTTCATAACCCCCCCCCCAAAACCTCATTAAACGTTCATTTAACCTAACAGAAATGAGAGAAACAATACCAACACTCGCTTCACTAATGTCTTTGCTGTTATATTCAACTTATATGACATATAGAATAGAAGTCATATTAATATGTTCATTTTTGCTGCCTGCTATCTTTTTTAGTGATGGGTAGTTCATGATATATTTGTTAGTTTTAAACAAATCTTTTATATGACTCTGGAAGAACGAGTAGTCTCAGAGAGTGATTCGTTAATTCTATTGCATGCGCAAAATTAATAGTTTGTGTTTCATTAAAGGGCACCTATTATGGAATTTTGAATATTACCTTTCATGTAGTGTGTAACATAGATTTAAGTGAACAAAAACATCCTGCAAAGTTTTATATATGAAAGTTCACCGTAAAAAAAGTTATTGTCTCTCAAAAGTAGGAGTCGACTCTGAGTCAATGTAATGAATCGATTTTCCAATGAGTCAGTTTCCTTTTCCTTGTGATGTCAAGACGAAAAGTTATCAAATTGGCCGCGCCCACTCATTGCGCGCGCAGACACCAGGGAAAACTTGAAAACATCATGTCGACAACAAGACGCTGTGTTCTGAAGTGCATATCAAAAGCGACCTTTTTTCACTGTTTTTTAGCATGCTTAATAAGTATTTGTGTGTGTTGTGTAAGTTACGCTCAGCGCAGCTTCTAGGTCTCCAATGTCAATTTTTTTGAAATATGTGAAATGTTTGTCGATGTTATTGGAGTTGTCATAAAGAATAGAGCAATAACTTGTAGTAATGCAGTGCTTTACCAATATGTTTATGCGTTGGGCTAACGCAAACAATAACTGATTGGGTGTTTACCACCGAACTTTGGGCTATGATCGCTAACATAAATCAACTCAAATTCCTTCTCTGATTTAGATTTTTTTACTACAAAGCGGTGATGGGCGTTCCGTTTCCGACAATCTCTGCACAGAGTATACCAATCACAACTGACTGGGTCATCCGACCAATCACCGCAGATTAGCGTCACGCAAAGGAGGGGTTTGGAAAAATGAGTCGTTGAACGAATCATTTGGGAGTCAGTGAGCAAATCAGGTAAACATAAATGCATATTATAAGACAACAAAAGTGTTTTTTGTCATTGCATGCATGTAAAACTGTTGTTGGGGACTCCCAAAACAATATTAGGAACATTTTAAATGCCATAATAGGTGCCCTTTCATTTGACATGTGACAGCAGCATTCACTCTGTACTGAAAACAGAAATGAGTTCACACTCCCAACCTTCCTTAAATACAAGCAATTAGTTGTTTTATTTTTGCCCGTACAGTTACATGAAGAGTTTCTGCTCTTAAATTTTAGCTTCCTTATTCCTTGCAATTCATGATGTAATTCATCATATTCATTATGGTTCTATTCCATAACATTGAATGGGGTAATAAAGAGTTAGTTAATGTTTTAAACTTTATCAAAGTTTAAAGCAACATGCCTAAAATTCAAGTCCAGTCCTAAACTGTTTATAATGGATTTACAACTTTTATCTTCTCTTCAGAAAATATCGTAGACTGCAAAAGCTATGACGAAGCCCCAAATTATTAAAAACATGAAAATAATTCATCACAGAAAATCTTTAATTTAAAAATGGAATTTATTGTCACACTGACATACATTCACTGACCACTTTATTAGGTATATCTAATAGTTTACTAAAAATTGTGCAAAAAACAAAAAAAAACCCAGTGAGCGGCAGTTCTGCGGACAGAAACGTCTTGTTGATAAGAGAGGTCAACGGAGAATGGCCAGACTGGTTCGGGCTGAAAGAAAGGCTATGTTAACTTCAATGTGTTGTTAGCACAACACGTTGAAACTTGAGGCACATGGGCTAAAACAGCAGAAGACCACGTCATGTTCCTCTTCTGTCAGCCAGATCTGAGACTGAGACTGCAGTGGGCACAGGCTCACCAAAACTAGACCGTTGTAAAGACTGGAAAAGCATAGCCTGGTCTGATGAATCTACATTTCTGCTTAGGTACACAGATTGTAGGCCCACTGCAGCCTCAGTTTTCTGTTCTTGGCTGACAGAAGTGGAACCTGATGTGGTCTTCTGCTGTTGTAGCCCATCCACCTCAAGGTGAGACATACTGTGCATTCTGAGATGCTATTCTGCTCACTACAATTGCACAGAGTGATTATCTGAGTTACCGTAGCCTCTCTGTCAGTTCAAACCTGTCTGGGTTGCATTTCCTAAAAGCATCGTAAGCCTTAGTAGATCGTAGAAACCATTGGAGCAAATGGTCTCAACGATCAACGTAACCTTGCGATGCTTTGGGAAACGCAGCCCTGGCCATTCTCCATTGACCTCTGTCATCAACAAGGCATTTCCATTCCGTGATTTAATGCATTGCACTGTTGCTACACGATTGGATGATCAGATAATTGCACGAATAAGTACTAGTTTTACAGGGTTACCTAATAAAGTGGTTGGTGAGTGTATATTGATCCTAGCAGTCAAGTGATAAATGAATGAAAGACTCAGTCATAAAGTGAACTAATCATTTGTATTTCCTGTAGAGCCTATGCAGCTCTCAGGTGACAAATAATGAAATGACTTGAAAACAGATTTGTTCATTTTGCTGAATGAGATTCAAAGATACAAGACAATAAAATGATCCAGTCTTTCCATCACTCTATTTTTAATAGAGGCTCAAATACACTATAAATCATATTTTATGTTGAACGTCAGAGTCATGTTCATTGTTCTAGATTAGCATATCAAATTACTTATAAAATGCATTCATTTGTTCCTTTAAGCAGCAGGGTTTAGTTTCTCTGAATAATTCAAGTGTGTCTTTAGGTCATGGTCGAAATGAGTTATGTGTTCCTGCAGCTCAACTTCCATCTACAGAGGTCACATAGAGTTCACTGCTCCAACCTTTGACCTTATATATTTACGTACCTCAGACAATCATGTGCACCTGATGTGTGCAGAGACAGAGAGAGAGAGTGAATCGAGTAAATCTCTACACAAATAAAGAGATTTACAAACAAACTTGTGAATTGCATTACTTAATTTCTTTCTTTGGCTGGTGTCAACTGCCCTTCACAGTGAATCACGATAAACAACAAGTTATTTTTACTGTCACACTGCAAGAGATAAATACTGTACTGTGGCAAACTACAACACTCTTGTAATGATTGAAGCACATTGATTATACTGCAATGTAGAGAGCATCCTTAATTATATTAGAAGCACACAGCCCGTGAAGGAGTCCAATCAGGCCCACTTGCATTCGGCACCCTGTGCAAACTCGAGCTTTTCAAGGATCCTGGATGATGCAGTGGCGTTTTCTCCGAGGAGGCAAGGGAAGCGGTCCCTCCTCAAAAATTTGGGTTAGAAAAATAATAGACTACATAAATAAAACAAATAAAATATAATGAAAAGTGAGCTCAGATAATGTGTATAATATTCATAATTCTACATTCACTCTGTCAAACAGTGACCCCAGCGGATAAAGTTTCAGAGGGAGGCAGTGTCTCTCACATCTCCCTTGAGCTCATTGCTATTCATTGAGCTACAGCTTGACCTGAACGTGAGGGGTGAAGCAGGGATTACAGTTGAAAAGTCATGTGCCGATGAGACATTGCCTCCACTAAGCTTGTTCAAGGGATAATTAGGGCTGGGTATCGTAAAAAAAAAAATTTGATATCAATTCCGAAATCTTGACTTCGATACCAGTTCCTAAACTATAATTTCTTTATACCAATTTTACGAAATCCGTTTTAACAAGATAACAAACATTACTTACTCATCTCCTGAGCCTTCTGGTCTCCTCATGCCAGGGTTGGCAGGGGCAGAGGCTATAACATTGATGTGAAGAGGAAAAAAAATTAAACTAAACTGTTAATTCAGCCAACCCTAAGGATAAATACATTTACGTTTACGCATTTGGCAGATGCTTTTATACAAAGCGACTTACAGTGCACTTATTACAGGGACAATCCCCCCGGAGCAACCTGGAGTTAAATGCCTTGCTCAAGGACACAATGGTGGTGGCTGTGGGGATCGAACCAGCAACCTTCTGATTACAAGGTATGCGCTTAGCCCACTATGCCACCACCACTCCAAACTAACAATATCTAACGTTACGTAGGTCCCAGTTTATAGGACTATGTCACCGCGCACAGAAACGTGCACAAATCGAAAAAGTGCACAAGCATGTACCACTACAAGTTAGCAATTTTGTTTATTGATTTGTTAGCTAAACGTTAACCTTACCTGTCTGTGTCCCAGTCATAGCGCCGCTGCATTCATCAGTAGTTTTGGAGGAGGACTCGTGGTGGGCATGTTCACCAGCTTGGTATTCTTGCAGACGAAGATAGAGCAACTTTCTGCTCTTAAGATTATTCGGTGCACTGTCAAGTGCTTCATCAGATTTGTCATGTTGTATGTAACGTAGCTCATTTTCCACATCTTTTACATTTTTGGGACGCATACACACTACCTCCCGTGTGAGCCATGTCTCTGGGCATAACCAGCATAAACTAGTGTTTTTCCTTGATGCCTAAACACAGCCAATCACCGGCACTTTTAAATTTGGGCACATCTAGCATGCTACATGCTTATCACTGACGTTGACGAGATTAACCCCTTAGGAATCGAAATTTGGTACCGAACGACAAGACATTTTTTGATACTCGATAGTTTAGAGGCAATTTGGTCGGTGACTAAAATGTATCGAACTCGATACCCAGCCCTAGAGATAATTCCCATCTCTCGTACTCGCAGTGGACCTACTGGTCGCAGATCAATATAAATGGGACGAACAGATGGAAGTGGAGAGACTATTTATAGAGTAAACAACAAACTGACTCAGACATCAGCACTTTTGGTCACATCTATATCAAAATGAACTTGAAATAACTTTTTTTTATGAGTTTTTTACAATTTGTACAATTTCTTCACATCTGAACTTTTCTGTGCATGGGATCCCTAGTAGAGGTCGACCGATATTGGTTTTTTCAGGCCGATGCCGATGCCAATCTTTAGAAATCCGGGTTGGCCGATGGCTGATTAATGCTGCCGATTTATTTTGGCCGATATTTGGCCGATATGTGCTTGTTTTTAACCTCTTATTTGAACCTTTTATTTGAAAGATAAAATGTAACACAAATATTTACTTAAGATAGACAACATTTCTCAACAAATACATTTATTGAACACTTGACCAATCTACACTTGTACACTTAAATTTAAAATGTATAATGTAAAAACATATTGTATAAATAATGTATAACAAATATATTAAATAAACAAAGCAGGTGATACGAACTGCTCCGAGACACGAAGGTTGAGATCCAAATCAGCTTTACTTTAATTAAGGGGCAATCCAGACACGTAATCCAATATTCAGAGCATCCAAGAGAAGCACAGGCATAACTAGGGATGGGTATCGTTAAGCTTTTAATGGTATTACTATCTTACCAATACTGCTTATCGATCCGGTACTTTAACGGTATTCTTAACGGTTCTTTTTGTTATATATATATATATATATATATTAAACAAAGATAAACGTTATATAGGCACAGTGATTTAATTTCAGGAAGGTCTACTAACATTACTGTTCAGGTGTGGTCTAAAAAGAAATCTAATAAAGTAATCAATTGTAAAATAACACTGCATAGTTTATCATAGATAGATTAATGCTTATTAATGCAGAAGTTATTCATTCAAGAGCTGTAAGTGATTTTCTCTTTGCCTTTTGTTGTTTGATTCGCAGTAATGGCTCAATCGTCAACATGTTCATTAGACCGCTTCCCCTTTAAGACCGAGTTCAGATCTAATAGGCTCCTGATGCAGCATATTTTCTCCCCAACTATTTCCATAACTACGTCCATTTAAGACATAAACTGTGTTTAAGTGAATCTCCAAGCCGGTCGTTTTGACATATTTTTGTGTATATTTGATCGTTTAGACGCATGAAACCCAAAGTAGCCTATACTTTGCTTGTCTCGTTGCGGTCTGTTTCGGAGCGCGTGCCGCCTTGGGAACGGTATCTCTTGCGCTCTTTTTATTATTAAACGCGTCCCGCAATTTAGCAACAGTACCATTTTACAACAATCACCGAACGTGCTGATTCTGACGTTAAGTTTGAGTTTTAGGGAGAAATGTCAGTTCACCGCTGTGAAGGGAAGGAAGTTGTGCTAGACAGAATGCGGCTTATGTATAAATATTCTTTTTATAATCTTTGGAAGGCAAATCTAAAATAAAATCAGACTAATATCACAGATCTAAACCAGGCTATGTTTGAATGTTTAGTTCTGTCACTCATTGGGCTCGTGTTGTGCTCGCTGTGGCTCCGCGTGAGCGAGTTCTCTCTCTCTCTCTCTGACTGCGAATAGCTAAATTGCATCACAGACAAATGGTTTCATATTATTATACATAGAAATGGCTGGCGAGATAAAATAACTTTCTCTTTATAGCAATAAAGAATGTATTTTCTTAATTTCTCCAGTACCGACAGCAGAACCGATAACGTCCGAGCTTACCAAAGCCAGTCCTTCAATACTGCCTTGGTATATTTTTATTACTTATTTATCTGCATTGAGTGACAACCCTCTCAAATATAAGACACACAAACAGAACAAATAAAAGTCTCAGATTCACTGTCTGTAATTGCAAAATTCTTGCTTACTTATTGTGACATGATAGCGACCCTTCTGCTGTGATAATGCAACTTCAACTACGCTATCAATATCCAAAGTAGCCGAACGTCATGTCAGCTATTGCGTTTGTCACGTTTTTTCTTGAAGTTGGCAGTAACGTATCAAAAGTTTTTAATTAAATCTAAAGAAGTTATACAAATTTAACCCTTACTGTTTTCTCCAAGGAACTTAGCTCCTTCCTTAGGCACTGGATGAGGTCTGCTCACTCTGCTGGAGAATGACTCTAGGGGCAGCGTGCGTCAAACACTTGTTCCACAACAACACTAGGCTGCCCACAGATGCGCCTGCCTAATAATCGGCTTGATATGCGTGGATATTGGCCGATGCCGATTATGTAAAAAATGCAAAAAATCGGCCGATTAATCGGCCGGCCGATTAATCGGTCGACCTCTAATCCCTAGCACCCCATCACATTGAGTTATATTTACTCTGAGGCCTGTAAGCTTTGTTAACAATGTATCTATTTCGACATAAAAGAGGGAGATCTACTAAACCAGCCACTTTAAACAAAACATAAAACTGGGGTCAAATACAGTTATTTTAGTCTGGAATTTGCTTGATTTCATTTTGTTTTTAATATAAACAAATTTCAAAGCTAACATTTTTAAAAGCAATACATTTTAATACACTGAATGTCAAATCTGCTTCTTTCAAGATGACTTTTCCTCTTTCTATTTGAGATGCTCTCTTTTTTTTAATTGAAATGCCATTTACTCTCAGTGAGCATCAATCACAGATGAAGGGCAGCTTATATAAGAGACCCGTAATGCTTCCGTTTGGCTTCAAGCTTTTCTTTTCAAAGACGAGATGACACAGAGTCATGTTAGGATAAGCAACCCATCATCAACATCACACGCAATGGCTTTACTTCTATTCTAACCAGTGTTGGGGGTAACGCGAAAAAGTAACACACGTTATGCAATCAGATTACTTTTTTGAGTAATGCAATATTTTTTTATTTTAAACCATAATATCTGAGTTACTTTTGTACACCTCTGCTGTCCCTGTATTGCGAGAAATCATGAGTAAAAGTGTGAAACTTCAGGGAGATGCAATGCATGATGGGAATTGTGGTTCTATAGATTATGAGGCCAGAGACTATTTAGCTGAGAGAGACGAGTCACTTCTATTTAAATGAATGGGAGAAATTGGAACGCCTAACCAAGAATGTCTGCACAGGTCTTAAAATGAAACCCGACCCATACCCGAGACCGTGTGACCCGAACGATACCTTCAGATTTTACGCACGAACCGAAATTGATTTGTATATAATTTCTTCTCCTAGCAAGTACTGTTGCAATAGGCTGTATTTTATGCAAGCATATAGGCAACATTCGTAAGTGGTACTGAGTACTGAAACAGTAAAAACAGAGCAGCCCCTCAGGACACTTGAGCAGAAGGGGAAAAAAGCATTGACTTACCGTTTATTTGCTGAAACTTCACTTGGTGCAGAACATTCTGTAATAATATGAAACACTACAACAGTCCCCTCTATGCAGCCTTAGATTGTTGAATCTTTGTGACAAACTGCACTAAAAACAATCTAGAAGCAGTGCAAAGGTGTCTCAACATGCGTTTTTGAAAATGTGAAGTTCTATTTAACTTGACATTGAAATATGCCGATCCAGCACGAGACACGGTGCAAATTTCAATGACATTTGTCCAGAATGTGTTTAAACAATGGGAAAACAGAACAGACACACGCAAAAACTCATTCAGTGTGAACAGCCCCTAACTTTGCATATGTCTGTGAGTGAGAGTGCGTGGAACAAGTTCGGTAAGCCATCTTATTTTTTTATTAATTACAAACCCGAACCAGTTCTCGGGTCCTGTCGGGCCTGGGTCGGGTTGCAGACCTCTAGTCTGTATGCACCATGGATCAACTCAAAACAAGCATGCACTGAGATATTCATCAGACGTTTTCCTTGAACATGTTAGGATGGCATTCCCCACTGAATTCTATCCTGTCTTTTGAAAAACATCTAAAGTTGACACTGGCATTGTCGATGGGCACAGCATATGATGACTTGATGCAGGTTCAAGTGTTGGACAGTAGCTAGCATGACCTGTAATGTCTCTTGTGTGCAATGCATGGATTATTTGTATGGAATGCATAGCATAGCAGAAGAGAGAGTGGCGGTGAGAGAAATGTGAACGCAAAATGAAGTAATGTTTTCCATAAAATAATAACTTTTTAATTAATATCATTTTAAAGGAGTAAAGAAATATTCTAACAGGTTACTTTAAAATGTAAAATTACCCAACTCTGATTCTAACTGCATAAAAATCATTCATATAATCATCATTTAAAAAACAAGTTTGTAATCCTTTATAATTATTATTTTAGTACTTCATTTTCACACATTACAATGAACATTGGTTTTAAGTAAAGACAACTTCAAAACAACCATAATTAACAATGAATTAGCTTGAACTACCAATTCTGTATTTTAAGAAATACAAAGCATTATATACAGTGGGGTCCAAAACACAGACCACATTGAAAATCTGCTATTTGAAATCTAATTTAAGTTTTAGGATTTAAAAAATGTAAGCAATAACTAAATAAACAATATAGTGTAAAATTAATCGAACCATTTAAGATTCTAAACTACTACTTTGTCACTAATTAAATAGCAAATTTATGTCAGATTTAACAATAAGATTATATCTGAAACAAGTGAAATAGTGTAAGATCACAAAAGCATAACGTAACGTAACCCTGTTAGAAATGACACTAGTCTGTATAACACACTTATACTGTAAAATTGTTGTTTTTAAAATTTGAAACAAATTTATTTCTTGATTATGAGCAATATCCTGTTATTCAGCATTACTGCTGAAACATTTAATTATTTTTCAATTCAGAACTAATTTCCTTTTGTGTCATCTATTTAAGAAGTGATATTTTACAACATGTTTTTGGACATGAGTTTGGATGAAGTATTTTCACTGTGATGGCAGCAAATCTGTGAGCGTATAACATGATTAAATGTGCAAAAAGTAGGTTAATGTGAGAAAAAACATATTGTAAATGTTAGTATGAATTATTGGGCATTAAAGGCACTAAAATGCCTAAAATATTTATTTACATTAAAATGATACTGGAAACAAGGTTCCATTTGTCAACATTAGTTAATTAAATTGTTAAAGTTAATTTCAACATATAAAACTTTTAATTGTAAAACTGTATTAGTATTTGTTAACATTATTTCATGCCTTTTTAACTAACATGAACTAACAATTAACAGCTGTATTTGTTTAAACACTACCTTAAGTAGCTTTGCATAAAAGCATCTTCCAAATGCATAAAGGTAAAAAAGAACCGTAGAGTGACAGATAAAGACTTGAAGGAATGTCATTGGAACTGGTTAACATCTCTGTTCATGTGTCTACTATACAGAAAACATTAAACAGGTATGGTGTTCATGGCAGGACACCACGAAGGAAGCTGCTGCTTTCCAACAAAAACATTGCTGTGCACCTGAATTTTGCCAAAGACCAATTGACACACCACAACGCTACTGGGAAAATGTTTTGTGGACTGATGAAAATAAGATTGAATGTTTGGGAAGAACATGTAGCACTACGTATGGCATAAAAAAGGGCACGGCATATGTTTTAGAGGGACCGCTGTGCCTGGCTTGAATAAGGTGAGGCATTTCAGCACCAACTGAGAGCGCTCATTGGTGAGACGCACTATGAGACTGAATCTAACTCCATGCCGAGAAAAGAGATGCTCTGAACCGGGGTTGTCTCTCGAGAGTGGGCTAGGATGAGCCAGTCGTCGAGGTAATTGAGTATGCGAATGTCGAGGCAAGATAGAGACAGTGGAAGTACATGTCCTTCAGGTCTACCGCTGTGAACCAATCTTGATGCCGGACGCATGTTAGAATGTGTCTTTGGGTGAGCATTTTGAATGGAAGTTTGTGTAAGGACCGCAAGTCCAAGATCGGTCATAAGCTGCCGCCTTTCTTGGGAATGATTAAGTAAGGGCTGTAGAAACCCTTCTTCATCTCGGGGGGCTCGAAGGAGTAAACAGACTGGCTGTGAGGCGAGCCACTCTCACCTCGAGCCTGGACGGAAGTCAACGAGCGTGCCGGGGTGCAGGTAGTTCGTGGGGATCTAGCCGGAGAAACCAAGCCTGCTGCCATCCCCAAATCGCCTCCATGGCCAGCCGAGTCATACTCAATTCCGTGGGAAGCAGGAGCAATGCGGGGGGCGGCTGGAGTGGCGTTCCTCTTTAAGAAGGAAAGCTGCGATCGCAAAATTGCCTTGATGAGGTTCTCGCAGTAGAACACGAACCATCCACAAACGCCGTCTCAGTCTGATCGCTGCCCAGACACACGAGGCAGTGCCTGTGACCGTCAGGAGCGGAGAGAACTCAACCGAATGCAGGAATTACA